>NC_056744.1:381489080-381639080 GCF_019279795.1 Protopterus annectens
TGTAAAATCAAATAAAAAGTTGTAAAAAAAATTGCATCAAACTGCTGACAGTGGCTTCTTAATGTGGGACTAACAGACCACATACTCTGGTTTGTTAAATACAATGGCATTTTATAAGTGTTGGAAAATGCACATTAAAATATTTCAGTATCTACTAGTGCAATTCATATGATTTATATTAAGCAAGTCACATTTGAATATTTCTGTCTCTGGAACAACTTAGAATTAGGTTGGAAGAAAGACGGGAAAAAAGCTCTAATAGTGTGGTCTGTTGAGAATAATATTGATGTGGGAGTCAAGCACTTACCTTGTCTCTGAACAGATTTTCAGTCACATAACAATGATATGGAATTGTTTTTTCAACATGTTGCCCTGCAATACAATGTTGCAACTGTGTGTGCAGGTATTCAGCTGAAATTCTGATTCTGTAATGGAGTGAAAAAAGGTCCAGTGTATAAAGCACTGCCTTGTCTAAATTGCATAACAGCAAACAGTGTCTTCACACTGAGCAAACCCACATGGATTACCTTCCGCTGATGTGAGATGATGCAGTCTGCCTATTTAATATTATCTTCCTCAGTGTTCTAAACAAATTGGCACCCACACACAGGAAAAAGCTGGTTATCTGCAACAACCAAAAAATTAAAACAGGATAGGGATAAGGCATGGAAAACATGGCAACTTAAAAAATGCAGGCAAATCTCCAAAACTTCATACACCTCTGCAACCAAACCAAAATAAAAGTTAAAGGTGATAAATTACTATTTTAACTTCTAAAACAATCACCAAAAAATCCTGTTTCTGCAGCTCCATCAAACAACTTTTATCCCGAGGGAAAATAGAATATCTCAGTCCATATCCAGAAAATATTTTTCATTATTTTTAACTCTCACTTCATCAACCCCCTAAACTTAACACAAACACTAACCATTCACCCCAGCTTGACTTCCAAGTCAGTGTCAATCGTAACACTTTGTCCATCAACACTGGCCCAACCACTATCAGTAAAAAGCACCTCCTAAAACTAAAATGTACCACCCTAGCTGCAGATAAGCTACCTACTCAATACCTGAAAATCATAGCAGATGTCATTGCCAACCACAACTCAATACTCATTAACAGATCCATTTAATGGTCTTATGTTCCTCCTTATTGAAGAAATTATTTATCCTAACCCTGCACAAAGTAGAAACACGTCTGATGTTTCCAACTATAGTCCAATAGCCATAATGCCCCCAGCAAAAATATTAGAAAAATGCATCCATTCTCAACTCCTCAGCTACATTCTTACCAATAACGTCCACTCTTGCACTCAGTATGTCTTCAGACAAAAGCACAGAACCACTGCTGCAGCAACAGACTTCTCTGTCATGAAGCAGGGCCCTTCCATGACCATCTTCAAACACAGCCTAGATCTATGGATGGGCAATCGCAAATTCACTTCTGGGACAATGCCCATGTTCCCCATGGACAGAGGCAGTCATTATTAGATACCATAGCATAGGCTCATACCCTTGTAAATGTCATTCACCTAGTTATTGAAAATTGGTTAACTTGGATCAAATTTGGCTAGGTTTGTAAGAGCTCTTGAGTTGTTAGCCTAGCAATCTGCTATGAACCTATGACCCTCTAACAGCAGCCGTCATAGCTACACTACAAGTAATATTGTATCTGCCCTTTTCTTGGACCTATCTAAAGTATCCGTCATAGCTACACTACAAGTAATATTGTATCTGCCCTTTTTCTGTACCTATCTAAAGTCTTTGACACTCTATCATGATAAGCTGCTCCGTCAGCTCACCTCCCTTGATCTGTCCTACTCCAGGTTCTCTCTCCTGGTTCCTCAGCAACCTGACAAGAGATCCTAAGTTGTTAAATGGCAGCCTAGCCTCACTACCTTTTTACCAGTCTCTGCCTGTGTTTTCCAAGGCTTCATACTAGGACTGCTACTAGCATCATCATCATCATCATCACCTTCAACTCCCTTTCCCCATTTTTCTACAGGGGGTTGGGGTGTCATGCCAGCTGTTGCCATCTCTCTCTCTCTCACTTCAATGCCGCTCTCCTACCTGCTTAGCACTCATGCCTGACTGCCACAGGTCTTGTGTCACACAATCCATCCATCTCTTTGCTGGATGCTCTGAGTTTGTCTTGCTTTTTCCTGTCTGTCACAAATCTTCCTTACTAGATTGTCTTTTGCTTTCCATAACACTGTTAATATTAAGGACAGTCTGTAGTAACACTGTTAATATTAAGGACAGTCTGTAGTAACACTGTTAATATTAAGGACAGTCTGTAGTAACACTGTTAATATTAAGGACAGTCTGTAGTAACACTGTTAATATTAAGGACAGTCTGTAGTAACACTGTTAATATTAAGGATAGTCTGTAGTAACACTGTTAATATTAAGGACAGTCTGTAGTAACACTGTTAATATTAAGGACAGTCTGTAGTAACACTGTTAATATTAAGGACAGTCTGTAGTAACACTGTTAATATTAAAGACAGTCTGTAGTAACACTGTTAATATTAAGGACAGTCTGTAGTAACACTGTTAATATTAAGGACAGTCTGTAGTAACACTGTTAATATTAAGGACAGTCTGTAGTAACACTGTTAATATTAAGGACAGTCTGTAGCATGAATACCCACTCTGGTGCTTTCTTAGGGGCTCCAGCCTTCTGTTATACAGCAGTCTATTCTCTTTCAACACCTTTAGAAGCTGTACACATAAAAAGAGCACCGAGTAATATTTGTGTATGGCATATAGTGCCAGTTTAAATGTGTAACTAACAAAAGAAGTCTACTTACACTACATAGGTGGAGCCTATTTTTTGCTTTCATCCTCCCAATGGCCAAGGAAGTCAGGATTCCACCATCTCATGTCAGTGTAATGGAGGTGGCACTGTTCCCTCATGCATGGAATGCCAGTTGCACAGGTGACAGTGTGGGCTAAACTATTCCAGGCTTCAGTCTTACACTGAGGCCCTTAATAGCCCTGCTGCATGAGCCTCTGGTTCTAGTCCTTGTAAAACTGGTAGAGAAATATATTTGACTCCTCCTCACAGCAGCTCTGCACTGTAAAAGGAGCTCTATCCTCTTCTCCAGAAATTAAAACTCACCTTGAAGAATCTCAGGAAAAAATGGCAGAGAAAAGACACCCAAATAAGGTCTTGCATATCCTATCAGTCACACCTTGATGGGTATTGAGGTGCACCTTGTTTGAGAGAGACTCATGGGAAACTTGGAAGCTATAGGTTCTATATTATAATGTTTTTTAACTGCACTTTAAGGTGTGAAGCATGGCAGTCCTCAATACCCATGTACGCTATTAAGAAATCAGACACTACAACAGCTCTATATAAAGATGGTTAAATATGAAATTACAGTCCCTCCCCCTGAAAGCAAGGCCGGGGCCTTGCATGCACAGTGTTGCCTGGAAAGGGCCTAGGCAAGTGAAAGGCACTGAAGACATGTCTGCACAAGGTTTTCTCAGCACACACATTTTGAGTAATTCAGAAACATTCATGAGCTGAGTCACAATTAGCATAATAATGATGTCCAGCCAGTTGAATCTACATGATACTTCTTCTTGGATGTCAAAGTCCTCTGACTATCCAAGTTCGCAGATGATGCAAACTGGGAGCATTCATTGAATCCCCCCAGATAAGAACACCCTTCAGGAAGGTCTAACACAGACAAATGCTTTGTGCCACAGCCATGGCTTAAAACTCAATACCAAGAAATGCATTATAGTACCTTTTGGGAAATGTGCTACCCCCTGGTAACTATGTCATCAATAAAGCACCCTTAAAAGTTGATTCACTAGTCAGAGATTTGAGAACTCATGCAGATAGTAACCTGGCCTTCAACCAACATGAGTCCAAGATAGTAAGAAAATCCTTCTGTGTTGCTCAATGTATAAGCAAGGGCATGGCATCTAGGTCCAGAGAGGTCATTATACCACTTCATCAAGCCTGTCATACACTATAATGACCCCTTTGGTATGTACCTGACCAGACACATGCAGCAACTGGAATGCCCACAAAGGTTCCTTTCAAAAACAGTAAACACAATGTCCTTTGCTAATTGCCTCAAAGCGGTGGACCCTGTTTTGATTAATCTTTTGCACATAAGCAAAACAAACAGCATCAGAACTTCTAGATTAAAAGACCTACATTTTGCTTGCATCATAAATAAGACATGTTGGAAGGATGAACACAGGATAGCAGCATATTTCTTCAGCTCCACCAATTTCATTACACTGACAGGAATTAATTACTTAAAAAATTAATTTTTGAAGTAATTTTCTTTCTAAATATGTTTGTTTTATATAGTTCTTGAACTATATCTAAAAAAGAAAGGAAATTTTAACAATATTCCTGTCAGAAATCACACTGGAAATTTTCCTATCAGTTTATCAGTCTGAAATGAGTTCCAGTAAGGCAAATTCTCAAGACTCCAGTATCAAGAAAGAACTTCAGTCTCTGATAACTATAATCCAGCAACTTACTGCTAAGATGGATAAAATGGATACTAAAATTGATACCTTCATAGAAAAAACTACAAAACAAATAGACTTGTTACATATAGACCTGCAACAACAGAAGATCCAGATGACAAGCATAGAAGAAGCTGTGAATGACATGGAAAATAGAATCCAAGAAGAGGAAATCAACATTGAGTTTCTGCTGAAACAAAATACACATTTACAAACAAAGCTGGATGACTTGGAAAATAGATCTAGGCGCAATAACATTAGGATTTTTGGACTGCCAGAAAATATTGAAGGTAACAATATTACTTCTTTTTTAACAACATGGCTCCCTAAAACTTTAGACTTACCAGAAGCATTCTCTTTTGGTATCGAAAGAGCACATAGATCTATAGCTAATACTAACTCTAACAAAAACTATCCTAGATCAGTTATAGTTAGATTTCTGTCATCTTTTGATAAAGAGATGGTTCTTAAATCTGCTTGGGCTAAAGCTCCTGTTAAGATTAATGAGACAACTGTTCTTAAATCTGCTTGGGCTAAAGCTCCTGTTAAGATTAATGAGACAACTGTGCGTTTTGACAATGACTATTCTTCCTTGGTAATAGCTAAAAGAAAAGTTTTTCTGCCACTAATAAGGGAGCTTAAAAAAGCACAGTTTAAAACATCCCTTCTGTTTCCTGCCAAGCTAAAAATCTTCCTTCCTGATGGTCCTAAAATTTTTGATGACTTAGACTCTGCTTTACTGTTTATCAAAAAAAATAAGATTTTGGATAAAACAGAGGAAATGGAATGGGCTAGTCCTTCATTAAAGAGACTGGCAACTGAAACTTCGTGGAAGACTTCAGAGAAGAAGAAGAGACTAAAGAACAAATGATTTGTTCTATGTTTTTTTTCTTTTTCTCTCATCATTTTACTTCATTATTAATCTTTTTAAATATAGTTCCTGCATTTCCAGAAAGCCACAAATGTTCTGAAAAAGATTTAATCAAAGTTATTCTCTGTGTGCAAAGAAATGTTTTGTTTCATAACCAGTCAAAATATCTGAGGAACTAATAACAAGCTATTATTCAATTTGTTTCTCTTTCTGAAAAGAGAAGTAAGGTCAGTAATTTGATACATTTTTTTTCTTTTTTTTCTCCTTTTCTTCCTTTCTTTGTTTAAACAATGACATTCTATTTAGATTATGTAGTGGGTAAAGGGTGGGGGAGGGCAGGGAGAGAAGAGTAATGAAAATATGATAAATTGAATAATAACATATTTATTCCTTGTAAAAAGTTTATATGTTCTTCAAATGCTATTCCTAATTATACTTTCTTGATTATACTGCTTATGCTTGTTTGTAAATAATCTGTCATGCTTTAACTAATAATAATTAGAACTAAATAATAGTAAATAATATGTTTTATTTTTAACTCTATTGATATAAACAGTAAGTAATATTCCATTGTATATACTTCTTATAGCTTTCTCTTACATTTTTTTTTATTTCTGCTTTACACTCTTTTATTTTCTACTCTCTTTTTCTTTTCTTTATTCTTTCTCTTTATTTTTGTTTCTCATATTAATATATAGAAATGCTTTTGATCATATAGACACAGTAAATAATAAGATTTGCATAACAATTGAGTTGGGACATAAATATTGAGTTTTATTACTTATTAATAACTTTGG
Organism: Protopterus annectens; assembly: GCF_019279795.1. Classification (NCBI taxonomy): domain Eukaryota; kingdom Metazoa; phylum Chordata; order Ceratodontiformes; family Protopteridae; genus Protopterus; species Protopterus annectens. Next base: position 381,495,251 of record NC_056744.1, read on the forward strand.
GCTTAATTTCACTTACATAGAGGCTGTAATAACCTGTAAAGTACATTGCGAAGGTTTTGTCATGTTTAGATGCATTTACACTGCTAAATGAATGTTTGTCACTAGTTTTTAACAAGTTTCCCGCCAAAATGTTAAGAGAGACAATCTGGGATGTGGGCTGCCTCATGCACAGTGTCCTCGAGTTGTTTCAAAAGCTTCAACTCTCAGAATTCTCACAGAGAAGCTGAAAGCAGTCATTCTGACCTTTGACCCAGATATCACACTGACACATCACAGATTCAGGAAGAACACTCTACCAGGAAGTAGAACTGATGCAAATGCGACTATGTGAAGGAAAATGAACTCTCTGGCATTTAAATGTGAGTTATTTTATATAATTACTTAAATATCTATGTTATAATTCATAAAATATGTCAGTTATAATGATTTTAAATTATGCAGTTTCTTGTAGTAAGTAAATGTCTTATTTTAGAAGGCATAGAAAATTAAACATTTATTCAAGTGTTTTTGAAAATCTACTTGACTGCAGCATACTAATCTGTGTTAAAAACTTATGTTCCAAACATATACATTACTATAACTCATTTAATTCATCTGATTGACAAGCATAAATAACTTTATAACTCTATTCTGGAAGAAATTGTCATGTGATATATTTTAAAGCAGTAGTATAGACATACAAAATACAGATGTTTTTTTTTACAATAATGCAAGTGTTTCTGAGGATTTGCATAACTATGCAGTATGATTTATAACAATTTCTATAAATATAATATTTTATTCTATTGACAATAATGAGTATGGGTAAAATGCTCATATATAAGCAATTCAAGGTTTTTTTTTTGGAAGCTGTTGACTGCACTTACATGACAGAAAATAGATGCATCTTAATATATGTAATGTCTGAACCATATTAGCCAAAGTTTTTCATTTAAATGAATGTTAGAACTTATTTTTACATACTTTTAATAAATTAATATGTAAATATGCCTTCCTTTTTTTTTTTTTTCTTCTCTCTTTCTTTCACTCTCTCTCCCTCTTTCACGTCTTTTATTTCTCTCTCTCCTCTTGGTTCCTAATATCAAGTTTATTTGAATGCTATTTGAATACAGGTGTATTATATTACATAGATGTATATAGTAGTATGAATAGTTTTTTTAAAAAAAAAAGTTTATTTTAGTTTATATGATGTTGTTTTATCAAATGTGTAGCCTTGTCTTGCTAGATAATTGAATTGAAAGCTGTTAATTTAAGTTAAATATAACCAGTATTAAATTGATAAGGTGGTAGCTGAGGTACTGCTGCTTAGGGTAGGGGGTTAACTTGAGTGGTAAATACTACTCTAAGTTGGAGTTTTTAACTCCAGGCTGGATGCAAGGTTTAATCCTTACATTATGTTCACTTGTTCATTGTTATATGTATATAGTTTTGACATCCACAATATATTTTGTACACTCATTGTCACTACAAACAAAATTGAATCCTATACAAAATCCCATAAGAGATTCAATAAATACAGCTATATTTAAAGGTACACCTAAAGGAGGAGATGTAACATTACTTATGTTGTTATTTGTTATTTTGATCATAAGATTCTTAAGTTTTAAAATGCCAAATGACATCTTTAAAAGGAATTTCTTTAAACATTAATGGATTGAATAATCCGTGTAAAAGGGCAAGCCTAATAAGATACATTAATTTACATAAGGCCAACTTAGTCTTCCTGCAAGAAACCCATCTCTTGAAAAAAGATATTGATAAACTAGCCACAAACAAATATACAGTATTGGTTAGTTCAGAGCACACTCAGAAAAAAGAGGAGTGGCTATTTTATGGAATAAAAGTATGCCCATTCCTAAAACCATTAAGTCTTATCAGGATGACCAAGGAATGTTTTGTATGGTTACAATACAAATTAATGGGAAGACTTACACTTTAATTAATGTATATTGGATACCTGGAATTGGTATTAATACAGTGAAACATCATCTTGATAAGATCATATCATTCTCTATAGGAGATATTATTTTAGCTGGTGACTTTAATTGTATACTACATGAAAGTGATACTACCACTATAGGAAAAAGTAGAATTACATCTAATGCAAAACATTTAAATGATTTTGCTAATTCTTATCATTTGAATGATTTAATAATCAGATAGATTCAAAATCATTACCATACACCTTTTTTTCTAACAGATACAAAACTTATTCAAAAATAGATAGGGTCTTTATTTCTAACCAGATGGTAACAGATTTAATTCATTCCAAAATCATTTCATGTCCTATATCTGATCATAATTCAATTGTTTTTGAATTCATGATAAAAAATACTCATAATGTTCAGATCAAAAGGATACCAGCATACTTAACTCAACTACAAGACTATAAAAAATATATACTTTCAGAAGTACAACATTTTCTAGACATAAATAATACTCCTGAAGTCTCCATTGTCTATGTTTGGGATACCTTAAAATCATATCTATATGGACAAAGTATGATGGTATAATAATAAAAGGAAATCTTGGGATTAGGAATTGTTAGATATTCAAAGTAAATTAGACTCTTATAAACATAATAATAAAGAAAATATTATGGATAAGAAAGTCATTGAAGAAATAAACAAACTAAATGAGAAATACAAAGAAATTTTAACTCATAAAGTTAAAATAACTCTAGAGAAATACAAGTTTTTGTCTTACTCAATAAGCCCCAAATACTTACATAGACTTAAAAATAAAACAAAAAGGTTGAATAAACAAAACCATATCAAAGAAATCTTTTCTCTAAGGAAAAGAAGAATGTTTCTAGTCTACCAGAAATACTAGATGAATTTAGAAATCACTTTCACAATATTAACAATAATAACATTAACATGGAACCTAAAGATAAAATAAAGGAGTTTATAACCACAAACATGAATAAAAAGCTTAATAAACAACAGATTAAACTATTGGACAAAAGTATTTCATATAAAGAGGTTATTACACAAATAAATAAGCTTAAATCAAACAAAGCACCGGGTAATGATGGTATTATACCAGAGATATATAAAATCCTTTCTAAAAGTACATATTCATTAATACATAAGGTTTTTATTTTGGCCCAAACTGAGTTAATAACCCCCCCCCCATCTTGGCAATATACATTTATCTCACCAATTTTAAAACCTAATAAAGATCCAACTAGATGTACTTCATATCGGCCCATCTCATTACTTAATGTTGATTATAAAATGTTTATGAGTATTTTTGCTGATAGATTGAAGACAATCATTCCCGGCATTATAGATATAGATCAGACAGGCTTCATTGTAAATAGAAATACTTTTGATAATATAAGAAGAACTTTAACATTAATTGATTTTGCAAATAGGAAAAGAAAGATTTAACACTTATTAGTCTTGATATAAGTTCAGCATTTGATTCAGTAAGTTGGGATTATCTGTTTACCTTACTGAAGTGCACAAACTTCTCAGATGCATTTGTAAATCTAATTGAGCATTTATACAAAGGAACGTTGGCTTATATTAAGGTAGGAACATATGTTTCACAAAAATACCCATTCTTAAAGGTACAAAACAAGGATGTCCACTTTCTCCACTATTATTCACTTTAGTAATGGAGCCTTGGGCTAATTTGATCAGAAACAGTACTGACATAGAGGGTTTTGAAATAGATGAAAATACAACATCCAAAATTCAACTTTTTGCAGATGATGTTCTAATTACATCAGCAGGATCTAATTCTTCTATGCGGTCTCTATTTGATAAAATGATGAATTTTAAAAGTATTTCTGGTTTAATATTCAATGAAGAAAAAACTAAAATACTACCTATATATACATGAAAAAATACTCTCATTAGTGATTTTACTAAATATGTACCCAATTCAGGTCAGATAACTTATTTAGGTATAATACTATCTAAAGATATTAAATCTATTATATATAATAATCATAATACCTGTTTTCTTAATATACAAAATCTTTTTAATACCTGGAATAATATGTTTTTTACTATGGAGGAGAGACTTACAATTATTAAAATGATAATATTCCCCAAAATTTTATACTTAATACAATCAATAATACTTCCACCTACAAAAATAATTATCAAGAAACTGAATACACTAATGTTACATTTCCTATGGGCAACTAATAGACCTAGGATTGCATTAAAAAAACATACTAATAGCTGGTCTCAAGGGGGTATTTCTTTTCCAGACTTTAATTTATATACTATCTCTTCTATTGTAAAAGTTATTACTTTATTAATAGATCAGTCATATATCGCAAAATGGAAAGATTATTGGGAGCTAATTAGTATGCACTTCATGAAAATCTCCTTAACACATAAAAATATGATTGTAAATAACTCCATGTTATGGTTACTAAAGGAATTTTGTACTTCACTTATTACACCTAAACATATGGTTTGTTACCCATTAAATATTATTATTAGCTATCGTAACTTTATATTCATGCACCCTAAGTATAGGGAATGGAATTTTATTGTATTCCTATAATGTATACTCAGGGTATGCTTTTGTCATCTACTTCTGAAGGAACTCATTTAGCTATAGATAATGATCTAAAGTACTGGTATCAGTTGATATCTGATAATAAAGTTAAAAATCTAGATTTCTTAAAACAAGAATTTGATCTAAGAGAAACTTGCTGGTTAGAGGTTCAGACCTTTAGACAACATCTCATTGGTAGAATAGATCTAATGTCTATAACAGTTAAAGAATCTATTCCAACACTGATTGATTACTTGATATTAAATTTACAACATAAAGTTTCTGATAAAGGTAAACTTTCATACATACATAAAATTATCAGACAAGAAACTTTTTACAGTGTAGATACATACTGGAATTATTTCACTTCTATTAATGGGGACCCACCAAATCAACAAGATAAACAATATATATTGGAATCTGCCTATAGAACTACGTCTTCCATTGTCTGGAGACTTTATACATGGAAATTTTACATAGATCTTTTATACACCTTTGATGATGAATAAAATAAATAATAAAGATAATCTATGTAAGAGATGTAATGTAGAAATTAATGCTGACTGGGCTCATATGTTTTATGACTGTATAAAATTGAAAGAATACTGGAAGTCAGTTAATGAATTTTTGCAGGCTCTTTTTACAGATAATTTCATTATTTCTAAATCTCTTATATTATTCAACACACCTGTACCTCAAAGTGTTAAAAAGGTTAAGCTTCCCTTGTTATGGTCTATTCTAGCAGTGGCTAGGAAAATAATAACCAGAAATTGGATTTCAGATACACCTCCTTCGTTCAATGAATTTAAAAATTTTATGAATATAGTGTGCCATATGGAAATAAACACAATTAGGTCAAGAACAACTACAAAAACATCTTATTATATTGTATGGGATAATTTACAAAATTTGTTAAAAACATCCTAATTTCAATAGCATGGTATTTTAGTTTAATTAATTGATCTGATTGTAGTGGATGTCTTTGTAAATACTTTAGTTGTTTTGTTGAATGTTATAATCATATCTATTTTTAATTACTTGTATAAAATTGTTATGATATTTCTCTTGTATGTTAAAACAATAAACCTGTTTTGAAAAAAAATAAATAAGACATGTTGGAGAGACAGATATGTTTTTCAGAGAATCCCCATTCTGTTGAAAAGGCTCCCTGTCCATGTGAAGCAGAGTCCTCCCTATCCCTACTTAAGCTCAACTTAGACCGATGGATGGGTACTCAGAAATTCACTCTTACTCTGGCCGTATGTCTGTGATGGACAGAGGCAGTCAGTAAATCACCCCTATAAATCAAATATAAATCAAATTTTTGGGTTACATTTGGGTTGCACAGCCAGGCTTTTAAGGGCTCCGGTGGTCATTAGCTTAGTATACACCTATGAACCTATATAAGTTGGATGATGGCCACAGAGCCTCATTGTTCTGTTGAAGAAATCTCTGGAGCTTAGAGTTTGATTCTTTCATAAGGTGAATTGGAAACAAAAGTATATCTGCTTGTATAAGGTACGTCCTACTTTGTATGACTCCATTAATTTGTTGTACAGATATCTGCAACTGCAATTCAACATTTTGACAATAAAGGATGTATGTTTATCAGTACATTTAAGTGAGTTGGCCAAGGTGCATTGAGATGGGGATTTATTTATTACTGACATTTGATTACTAGGAAAGTCCAACTGGGTAGGTACCCATTTTTAGCAAAGGCCAGAGAGAATAGCTCCAAAGTATTACAAAGCATTTTAAGAACAATATTTTACAATCTTCAAAAATAATACTAAACATCTAGTGTTTAAATAATTTTACAAAATTAGACAATGTGAAAGCATTAGTTAAGAATGTCTACAACTTATATGACAATGATTTAATATTCTGAGAAATTTTAGTTTATAGAGAAATTAAAGGTAAGTTAGAAGTGAGAGAAAAACAGGGTTATGGCATATTTAGAAAAAGAGTCAGGGGAGGGAAATTGATGGAAGTAAGGAAGTGAGCGAAGAAGGGAGAGAAAGGAGGTGTAAGGCATGAAAAGGGGCTTTTTCATATTTAGGGATATGCAAGGGTACAGTAACTACAGAACTGCATGATTATTATGCTTGATGGGAGACCCACTTATGAGCTCATATTCAGAGCACAGTTCAGTACAATTTTAGTGTTATATACATCGCTCATATCCGAGAAGCAAAAATATTTGTAACAGGGATAAGGAAAGGTCGTGTGTCCTTGGTCAGTTGTAGTTCTGATTGTTTTGTAGGGACATGTGTTCAATAAACCCTGGTGCCTGACATTACTTAAAGAATATGGATACTGATATATAAGTCATCATCATTATCGCCCCCCATTTTCTACATTGGGTCTGAATGTTGTGTCAGCTGTTGCAATCTCTCTTTATTCAATGTCACACTCCTGCCTTCTTCAACACTCATGCTTGAATGTCACAGATCTTATCTCACACAATCCATCCACCTCTTTGCTGGACGTCCTTGTTTCCTCTTGCTTTCTTCCTGTCTGTCCCAAATCTTCAGTAGATTGTCTTCTGCTTTACCACACGCATCCAAACCACTGTAATCTGTTTTCTGACTTTTTCTGCAATTGGAGCTATTTTGACTTCTGCTCTTACATCTTTATTTCTTCACCTGTCCCTCCCACAGTGTGCATCCTACCACCCATCTCAAGCACTTCATCTCCATCACCACCAGCTTCCTCAACTGCTCTGTCTTTACTGCCCAGGTTTCTGTACAATACTGTAGTACTGGTCACACCAGTGTTTTCTACACCTTACTTTTCAACTTTTTTGGCATTCTTCTGTCATAATTCAGCACCTGATACTCTATGCCAGTTGGCCAGAACTGTTCTGATTCTAGCTTTGACCTTCTCATTCAGACTTCCCGTCTCCTCATTCACCCCTCCCAGATACTTGAAGCTGTTAACCTGTTCATATATTTCCCATTGTATCTCAATTCCAAGCTTCTTCTGATTTCCATTTTCTGCCATTACAACAGCCTTTTCTGTACTCAGTTTCATCCCGTGTGCCATCAGTCTTCCACTGCATTCTCCTATCCTTTGCTGAAATTCTTGTTCAGAGTCTGCCAGTAATGTCACATTGCCTGCATACTGCAGCTTTGTTGATCTGTCCCATCCAACCTGTTTGCTAATGTAGTCCATCACCACTGTGAACAGCAGTGGGCTCAGAGTTGAACCCTGATGGACACCCACTTCCACTGGCAGCCCCTCTATGAGTCCAAACAGTGTTTGCACTTCAGTCAGTGGGTCCTTGTACATAGCCTGCACTAATTCTACCAATGTGGCTGGAACGTTACACCACTGTAGTACTGCCCAGATCAACTTTTTTGGGACCTTGTCATATTCTTTCTCCAAGTCTAGGGATGCCCAGTTGGATTCTTTCCTCATTTTAAACTTCTTCTCAAGTATCTGTCTCACTGCAAACATCGGGTCAATTATGCTGCATCCTGATCTGAATCTGAACTGCTCATCTCCCATCTCACTTTCTACTATTCTGTGTATTCATTTATCAATCACCCTCACAATGTGACAGGAGTTGGATGCCTCTGTACTGCCCACAGTTGTGGATGTCCCCTTTGTTCTTGTACACTGGCACTAGTTTGCTTATTCTCCAGTTATCTGGGAAACACCTTTCTCTCCACACTGCTATGCGTAACCTCAGGAGCCATTTCTCTCGTATCTCTCACAACATCTTTATTATATCTGATGTGACCTTATCTGAGCCTGTTGTTTTCTCCAGCTTTATTTTCCTTAGTACTGTTCTTACTTCTTCCATGGTGGACTCTTCTTCTTCTCTCATTGCAGGCCGTGTCTGAGGCAGTACAGCTTTTGTGGGTTTTTCTTCATTCAGTAGCTGCTGGAAGTACTCCTTCAATCTGCCTCTGATGTGCTGTGGGCTGGCGAGCAGTTTGTCACTGGCATTCCTTATGAAGGGTGTTTGACTATCTTCTTTATCTTTATGTCTTTGCCTTGCAACATGATATAGTTTATTTTTGCCATGTACTGAGTCATTTTACAGAAGTAGGTAGAGTGCCTCTAATACCTTGTTCTTTGCTACTGCAAATCCTTTCTTAGCCTGTTCATTAGTTACCCAGTGTTTCTTCCTAGTCTGGTCTGTCTTTTCTATCTCCAAGTTTTTGCTCCTCTCCTTCTTTCTTTTGATGATGTCTTGGACCTCTGCATTCTACGACCAGCTTTCCTTGTGTACCTTATTTCCATACCTGGGTCCGCTGCATATCTGTTCTATAGTCCTTACATTTGCTGTTTTGAGACACTGCCATTCTTCTTCAACTCCACCTCTTTCCTCTTCTTGGGGTGATAGAGCTCTGAGTAATTCCTTGAACTGTTGTGCTTTCTCCCCAGTCAACTTCCAGGTCTTCAACCTGGTTCCTGTTGACTTTATGTATTAGAACTGTATGTCATATAAGATGGTTTGTACAAACATATGTGCTGAAGAGATATTTTGTAGAGCAGGCAAGGATGTCAGCAAAGGAGTATGGCAAGCTGGCAAGGAGCCAGTTGGCTGAGACATGCCAAGACAAAGGAGTGGTGCATGCCAATCTATCTAAAGCAGAGACGATTGCAGCCCTAGTCACAGCTGCATGACTGGCCTTAGAGATGTACAACTCTCAGAAAAATGGACACTTCAACCTTTCCACAGAGGACTTAAAAATCTGTCTGGACTTAAATAGACTTGAACTGGAGGCCAGACATTTGGAAATAGAAGCATCAGGAGACTGAGACATCTGGAGGCTGAGTAAAATGAGAAACTGAGATGTCTGGAGGCTGAGTAAAATGAGAAACTGAGATGTCTGGAGGCTGAGTAAAATGAGAAACTGAGATGTCTGGAGGCTGAGGAAAATGAGAAACTGAGATGTCTGGAGGCTGAGGAAAATGAGAAACTGAGATGTCTGGAGGCTGAGGAAAATGAGAGGTAGAGGCAACATAAAAAGGAAATGCTGACTCTTTGCCAATATAATGGAGGTAATGGGGAAGGGAGTAACTGAACCCCAGAAGCCATAAAGGCCAGTAAATTTCTTCCGCAATTTATAGAGGGTGATCATTTTGACAGTTTTATTCATATGTTTGAAAGGGTATGTAAATAGTATAATGCTGACCAAGGGCTCTGGGTACGGTTCCTGACTCCCCTACTCCATGGTAAAGTTGTAACTGCTATTTCTAAATTGCCTGATACTGATTGCTTAAATTATAACACTATTAAAAAATTGTCTGTTAGAGTGTTTTAAGTTAACACCTGAAGCTTATAAGAAAAAGTTTAGTGAACATAGATGCAGGGCAGATGAAAGTGTGTGTGAATATATTGCTGAACTAAACAGTTATTTTCATAGATGGGTGAGTGGGTGTCAGATCACCACTTTTGAAGGGCTGACAGACCTTCTGGTGAAGGAAAAAGCCCTTAGCACTTTGTCTGAGGACATGAGAATCTAGTTAGCAGATAGTTAATGCAATACTGCAGATGAGTTGGGGAAGAAGGGAGACCAATATCTAGCAAGCAGGACAAAATTGCACAGGAAAGGGATACTCAGTGCTGCTCATGGGCCTAAGGGAACCCATCATGGGCAGCCTAGACTGCCTCAATAGTGTCTGCTAGTAGTAGGGGAAGCCACTAGTCCAGGTCCACATCCAGGACCAAGGGTTAAATGTTTTAAATGTAACCAGTGAGGCCACGTAGCATATAAATGTCCAAGGAGGCAAGGTGGAGAACAAAAGGTGGTAGAGTCAGTAAGTGGGATGACAGAATGCCAGCAGTAAGTTGTCCGGAGACAACAAGGGTACCAAACTACCACAAGAGGTTATATCCTATCTTAGTAAATGGAAAACAGGCCACTGCTAAAAGATAAACAGCCTTTGACTGAACCATTGTGAAGCCTGCAATAGTTGCACTACTTCCTTGGGCAGTCTACTCCGGTCAGAGCTCTAAGAGGGACCCTGTCAAAAAAATATGTATTAATGTGTGTGCTTAATGCTGATTAGAAACTAAATGAGTTAACACGCTTTTCATTCTATTTTATATGCACTATTTTATATATAGCTTAGTTTTATATGAGACTAAAAGATGCTTTTGAAACTGCAGTGTGCTTTCTGAAACTTGCAAGATGCCCTCTGACCTAGTAACTGCTAGCACAGCGAAATTCATGTTTATGCCTTTTGGAAATGTACTTGAGAAGCAGGTGATTATCTGCTAGGTCAGGAAGCAATGAATGAACAATGCCATATTCTATAATGTAATGATTTTGAACAATTAGCTCTGTTCGAAGTATGAGAACACGCACAGCTGCAGAAGTTAGAGATAACATAGACAAAGGACTGTTGGAGAAATGAACTGCAATCTATACTTGCTTTGTGCTCAAATTAGCCATAGTACCTTGAATGGTAACATTGCATATATCTAACTGGTGGTAGCCAAGGCCACATTGTTTTTCTTAGGAAGTTTCTCACAAAAATTGATAGTACAAGCAGAATATTGCAAAAACAATCACTATGAAATGATGATGATAAAACTTGTGATTCACTACGTCAGCTTGGTAGGCAATGTCTTATTAGAAAATGTATAAAAATGCTTGCATTTCCTGATTCTAGTCAGACAAACTCTGTATTAGCACGTTTTTGTCTCCTTGCTGCAAGATTAAAGTGCCTTAACCTGAACCTACTGTGTATTGATCATTTTTAAAGTATATTTTTCCTTTGACAGATTGGTCCTTCGAGCCGGAAACATATCTCTCACTCTAGCTCAGGTCAGAATTGGGCCCGGTGGCATGAACCTGTACGGAGAAGAGGCCACATCGGTTCTTCTGCTTTGAAAGACCTCCGACTAAATTGTCGTTCAAAAGAGGCCAGCCACTGTTTCTGATCTGCAATTGGAGGACAAGTCAACGTTCCGGTGGGATCAACACACAGAGGCTCAGGTAAGGAGGAATTTACCTTTTTTTCTGTTTTAGATCAGGGACTTGTTACAGTATTATTGTTTTTGTCAGGGAGATTTGCAAGTGCAGATCAGGGACAAAAAAGATTGCTGTCTTGTCATAGATCAGGGAAACAGAATAGGTAGGCAGTTATTCTAGATAAACTGTAAAAAAGGTATAAGTCGTGGTACCACGTGATAAAAAGGGTTACGTAACAATTTCTAACTTAGCTAAGGCAACATGGGAAATCAGTGCACAAAAAGTAACCGAAGATGCGAAATATATACAATTACAGCGTGCCGATAATGTTAGGTATTATACAAAATGGGTTAATAAATACAAATTTGATGGTAATTTAGACAAACCTACACTTATTAAACTTGTAAGACAACTTAAAACAGATGCGAAAGATCAGCTAAAAAAGCAACGACAATTAGGAGTCCCTCAGGCACACAGGTGGCTTGAGGAAGCAAACCGCAAGGAACAAAAGATTAAAAATTCAAAAGCAATGTTTTTAGATAAAGAAGACAATAACTTGGTAAAAGCAACAGCCCCTCCACCCCCTCCGCTTCCCTTACCAGAATATGAAGCGAGTGGACAAGCTGATCCACCACCGCTATACCCAGCTATTCCTGCAAAACCGAAACCGTTTGTCAGAGATCCTATCGAGACCAGGTCTCGAACACGCATTTTAAGAGGGGATATTGAATCGTATGAAATGAATAAAAATTCACAAGCTATGAGTGAAGAAGAGATATGTCCACTCATAGAGGTACCAAATTCACAAGCAGGACAGGACCCTACTCTTCTAGTATATAGACCGTGGACACCGGAAGACATCCGGAAAGCCACAGAGGGAATTCCCCATCCGAAAGTTAATTTTAGAAAATTCTTAGAAGATTTACAGGGCATGAGGTTAAGTTACCATTTGAATGGAGAGGAAGTAGAGAAAGTAGTCAGACAAATCGTAGGTCCAGATTGGCACATGATCAGTGGCAACTGGAATCCCCGTGACACACAGCTTAGACCACTCCCACATAGTAACGCAGAACTGGACAACAGAGTGAAAGGTCTGACAGACCGAATCTCTGAGAAATGGAAGCCAAGGGCTGAATGGACTTGCATTAATCAATGCATACAACAAGAAGGTGAAACTGTTGATAGATATTATGCCAGATTCTTAGAATGTTTTAATAACCATTGTGGAATGCAAGTACCTGAAGACCAAACACATGATTCCCCATATGAGCAGCAGCTAAAGAATGCATTTTTGAAAGGCAGTATTGCACCCATTAGCAGCTTTATTAAAAAGCACATGGTAGATCATCGTACAAGTAGATTACAGTCATTACTTGAATATGCAAGACATGCCGAAAGGCATTTTAATAGCAAAAAGAAAAAGAAAACTCAAGTATTTGCAGTAGAAGACGGATCAGAAGTCTTTGTAGTACAAACTGGGAAGAAGGGTAAGAAAAATACCCAGGGAAACAAACAATCTGATAAAAGATCAGAGGACTTTGAAGAGAGAAAGAAAAGGGGTGAGTGTTTTAAATGCGGGAAAAAGGGACATTTAGCAAGGGATTGCAGGCAAAATAAAAAGGTAACCACAGAAGACAAGGAGGGTGAGGACTGACTATATGGTAGTCAAGAATCACTGGAAAGGAATAAACAAGAAAAGACAAGTGCAAAGGTGATAGAAGGGGTAGAGGATGTGACAGAAGAAATAGAGGATGTACATGAAATCACAGATAATGAAGAAAATGAAATTTTGGACTTAGCATTATTGAGCTTAGAGCTCTACTTAGCAGACACAAAACCGGAAGTTACACTTCTGGTAGAGGGGAGAGAAGTTAGATTCCTGTGTGACTCAGGGGCTTCACGGACCCTGATACATCCTTCCAAACTACCAGAAAATTCAGAATCACTTGACTACATATTAGTGAAAGCAGCTAATGGACAGCTGTATCGGGAGCCACTCTCCCACAACATAGCGATAACTGACCCAGTTTCAGGAATGACCCAGAAAAGCAAAATTGTTGTTTCTGCAAAATGCCCAGTGAATCTCTTGGGCAGAGACCTAATGCAGATATTTGGCATAGCCGTAGTTCCAACTATGCAGGGTATGGAAGCACAGTGACAAATGGATACTTTTGTAGTGCGACCGGAGGGTGAAACATTTTATTGGTACAGTCAGGACTTAGTTACTACTGGTCCAGGGGCAGTAACCGAAGAACTGATGAATGTAGCCATCAGTAAATCCCCCTCCCTTGACACTGATAAACAGCATTTGTTGCATTGCACTCTATATTACTGTAGCAAGCCAGGACCTGATAAAGAATACGAGCAAGAACTGTTTAAAAAACATGCTAACAGATTAGTATTACGAAATTTGTACTGGGACACAGAAGGAAACAGTGTAGTGAGCTGTTCATTGCCCCAGGAATTCCTAGCACTTTACAAATCTAATCGATTACCACATGTGAGTTTAACTAAAGATAGAAATGTGAAATGGGCAGACCTAGGAGAAAAAGTCACAAGGTGGGAGAAGCAGACAGAGTTAGAACTTTCCGAACAGGGAGTACAAAAGCACAAACTAAACTGGATAACGCAGACACACCCTGTTGTACACTCACAGGCAAGTGAGGACCGCTGAGTAGCACTCTTATTAGAGGAAGAGGAAAAAGCCTTATGAGACATACCAGAGACTCTCTGGTCAACAGGGAAATCAGATGTAGGACTTATTCGTACAGCAGGACCAGTTACTATCACGCCAAAATCAGTATTTAGACCTCAAAAGAGACAGTATCCCTTGAGAAAGGATGCAGAAATAGGAATCAAACCTATAATAGCAGCCTTACTTAAGGAAGGAGTCTTGATAGAATCTCCCGATTCACCATGCAATACACCCTTATTTCCTGTTAGAAAAGCAAATGGAGAATGGCGTATGGCCCAAGATTTACATGCTGTAAATGACGCAGTTATACCCAGGGCACCTATGGTGCCAGATCCACACACTTTATTAAATGATTTAAAACCTCAACAAAAGTATTTTCTGTGGTAGATATTAGCAATGCATTTTTCTCAATACCGATACACCGACAGTCAACATTGGTTTCCATTTACATTTCAGGGGAAAAGGTATACATATACGCGACTACCACAGGGATATTGTGAAAGTCCAACAATATTTGCACAGGAAATGGCAAGTAACCTGGCAGGATTTATCCCACCAAAAGGCAGTCAGATTTTACTTTATGTAGACGACATTCTGCTGGCAGCCCCCACGCAGCAAGAATGCAGAGAAGATACCATAGCATTACTACAATTTTTAGTTACTCAGGGACACAAGGTAAACAAGAATAAACTGCAACTTTGGAAAAAGCAGGTAAAATACCTGGGATATGTAATATCCAAAGAAGGCAGAATATTAGATGAAGACAGAAAAACAGCAATATTACAAGCACCTAAACCAACTACCAAGAAGGAAATGATGTCCTTCCTAGGTACTACTAATTTTTGTCGGAGTTGGATTCCAAACTATGCCTTGGAATCTGCTCCACTGACCAACTTGATATTCAAAAAGCCTATGGCAGCACAAGATTTATTACAGTGGACACCAGAAGCAGAATCAGCTTTCTGCAAATTGAAACAACTGACAGCTTCTTCATTGGTTTTAGGATTACCAAACTATCATAAACGATTTTTCCAAACTGTAGATTGTAAGCAAGGTTATATGACATCAGTGTTAACACAACAGCATGGGGACAAACAACGTCCCATAGCTTACTATTCATCACAGCTGGACCCAGTGGCGCGATCCCTGCCCCACTGGGTACAAGCAGTAGTTGCAGCTGCAATGGCAGTACAGGCTTCAGCCTCAATAGTGTTGTTCCACCCTCTCACATTGAGAGTGCCTCATGCAGTCGCGATTATTTTACTGCAAGAAAAAGTAGCATATCTTTCTCCTGCTAGACATCTTTCCTGTATGACTATACTGTTGAGCCAACCTCATATGACAATTGAACGATGCACAACTTTGAATCCCTCAACCTTGCTCCCAACCCCTGCAGATGGTAAACCACACTGCTGTCTGCAGGAGATTGAGCAAAAGACACTACCTAGAAAAGATCTTGCAGATTTTCCCTTGGATGATGCCGAGGTGACATACTATGTGGATGGCTCATGCAGGAGGGGTCCTACAGGACAGAATCTAGTGGGGTATGCAGTAGTTTCTGATACTGAGATTTTAGAAGCAAAGTCCACAACTTATCTGCACAAGCAGCAGAATTGATTGCTTTAACAAGGGCATGTACCTTGGCAAAAGGCAAATGAGTGAATATTTTTACTGACAGCCAGTATGCTTTTTCTACTGTACATGTTTTTGCGCAGCAGTGGAAAAATAGAGGAATGATAACATCTACTGGTAAACCAATTAACCATGCGCAATTTATTCTAGATTTGTTAGACTCTATTCAGTTACCTCAGAAAGTAGCTATTTGCAGATGCGTAGCTCATACCAAGCAACAGGATAGAATTTCAAAAGGTAATGCAAGGGCTGATACAGCTGCAAAACAAGCAGCTTCAGCTTCAGAAGTATTTCTTTTAAGTGAGGAATTACAACCATGCGAGATTTTAGACTTAGAAATGTTAAAAACAATGCAGACACTTACTACAAATGTAGAAAAACAAAAATGGATAAAACGAGGAGCAATTCTTGAGAAACGACTGTACATCTCCAAAGAGAAGAAACCGATTTTGCCATCTAATTTGTTTAGATATGCAGCTTTGTTGAGCCATGGGCAGTGCCATGTCTCAACAGGGAGGATGGTACAGTTAGTGAATCGAGTGTTTACAACGTATGGATTTACAAACTACACAAAAAATTTTTGTGCAGCATGCCATGTTTGTAACAAGCATCATGCACAAGGGGCATTAAAACCTAAGCAAGGGAGTTTCCCTGCACCACCATATCCATTCCATACTATTTGTATGGATTTTATAGAGCTGAACAAATGCGAAAATAAGAAATACTGCCTTGTCATTATAGATATGTTTTCCAAATGGGTGGAAGCTTTTCCAACTAAAAATCCAGATGCAGCTACTGTTGCAAGAGTCCTCGTTAAAGAAATTATTCCTAGATTTGGCATACCGGAAAAGATTTATAGTGACAATGGCACACACTTTGTAAATCAAACTATACAACAACTTAGCCGTTATTTCGGGATTTCTCTGAAAAATCATTGTGCATACCACTCCCAATCTGCAGGACTAGTAGAGAGGCACAATGGGGTTTTGAAAAACAAGCTTAGAAAATTGATTAGTGAGACACAAAAAAACTGGGTGCACTGTCTACCTCTTGCACTGTTGAGCATGAGAACTGTTCCAAATGTAAAAGGATTAACTCCTTTTGAAATTCTGTTTGGGAGGGCATATTATACACCTCAGTGGAAACCTCTCATGCCTGCAGAGCAGGAGGCTGACAGTTCACTTGCAGAGTATATGAGGCGATTTTTGAATAACAAACGTTTGCAGTTAAATTCTGTTTCAGATAAAGAACAAACCAGGCCATCGGAAGCAGCAATAGCCCCAGGCACGTGGGTCTGGGTGAAGGTTGTGAAGAAAAAGAACTGGGAAGGACGTACCAGGTGCTGCTGTCAACACCCACTGCAGTCAAGATCGCAGAGCGAGTGTCCTGGATTCATCTGACACATTGTAAACTGGTTAAGAACTTTGAACTGGACAAAAGCCTTGTTAATGTTGTACAATGAGAACAAAATGACCAGGTATAGAGTAAACAGAGATGCAGAACAACCTCAGAAAACTTGCATGATTATTCTGATAGCTATACTGGTAACATTGATCTTTTTGCTGTGGCCTTTCCTTTTCCCAGCCACAAGAGTTGAACTGAACAAACGTGATGCATTACTCATAGACTGGCATCCAAACTTTAACACTTACCAAGCAATTAAATATGTGTATGCTGAGACTTTTAATGTTTCGAACTGCTGGATTTGCACAGCTATACCAACAGCATACGGGGGATTATTAATGACTGCTGTCCCCCTAGGGGTCAATGAGACCTGGGAAAACTTGATTTTTGATACTTCACATGTGAAATCACAAGACGAAATAGCATTGTACCTACCTGTTACACAAAAAGGGATTGTATGTTTTTACAAGAATGACACTATTCAGGTGGGTTGGAGCAACTGCAATGTGACTGTTTCTTATAAATGTTATATTAAAGCAAGTAAGACTAAAACTATTTGTGATACAAATTATGATGCATATTTTGCGAAAATGCATAGAAATGTTGATGAGATACAACTTAATCCTGTTCTTTTAAAGCAGCTTTCTATTATTGATAAGAAAATGTTTCATGCAGGGCAAGCTTATATCAATACTAAAGTAGAGAATTGTTATTTTGTTTGTGGGAAAAAAGCATATAAATGGCTACCTGAGAAATGGTCCAGCAGTTGTTTTTTGGGTTACCTGGTTCCGGCCATACAACACACTGCAGCTTTGCCTCAGGGAAAAATTCGAAACGTCAGAGAGGTCAGCAGTAAACCTAGAAGTCCAATTAAGAGACCCAAGAATCCAGTAGGACGAGTCGAAGCAGGGTGGAGAAACCATAACTCCGTAAAAAACAAAGAGAAACTGACACACATGGACTTGAGTGATACCATTATATCATGGGCAGGCATAGCCCCTGCATATGGTGCAGTGAAATCGATTTGGGAGCTGAGAAAACTGTCTAAACTTCTCGAAGTTATGAGCAATGCAACTTTTTCTGCTCTCGAATTAGTGAGTGATGAACTGAATGCTATGAGAACTGTGGTGCTTCAGAACCGCATGGCTCTCAACTTCACCCTAGTGGCGAGTGGTGGTACATGCACTTTAATCAAAGAAGAATGTCCTAATGAACATCCTGATTGCCATTTGTGTAGGATTACTCCTATTAGGAGCATGCATTTGTTGTGGTATTCCCTGCATGAAAAAGTTAATCAAAGACATGTCAGTTTCTGAAACTTTGTATCAAAGTACTGAAATTGAAGAGTTGTTAAAAAGTGAAACACTTTCATAAGTTTAAACTGAATGACTCTCTTAACTGCAAATCCTGAATGGAAGAGGTTAGGAGAAGAAGCAAACTGTTTATTCTTTTGAAAATAGAATTAAAAAGTATTAACAGTGGGGAAATGTCAGAAAAATATTATTAATGTGTGTGCTTAATGCTAATTAGAAACTAAATGAGTTAACACGTTTTTCATTCTATTTTATATGCACTATTTTATATACAGCTTAGTTTTATATGAGACTAAAAGATGCTTTTGAAACTGCAGTGTGCTTTCTGAAACTTGCAAGATGCCCTCTGACCTAGTAACTGCTAGCACAGCGAAATTCATAAAGTATATTTTTCCTTTGACAGACCCCATTCCAAATACCTTTGCCTAGGGTTCACCTTGACTGAGAGGGTGGAAAAGGAAGCCAGCAACTAGTTGTGTTTGAGGATAACCCTGAATATTTCCTGATAGGGAATGATTTTGATAATGCAGTACCTTGTGTGCATGCAGTGACATGCAGTCAGGCTTGGAGACAAGCAGATGGGTCTGGTAGCCTGGGGGGGGGGGGCAGACAGACCGCAGATTTGAAGCCAGGACTTACTTCAGGGAGTGAGCTATCCTGTTGCAGTGAGACTGAAGGTGAGCCACAGTTGCTGGTGGGTACTGATATTCCCTTTGACAGAGTGACTGCAAGGGCAGAGGTGAGAAGTAGTACCCAGGCTGACAGTAAGGCACTGCTGTCAGAGGACACCAGATTTCCTGTGGAAGGGGAGCTGGGGATGGTTACAAAGAGAAAGTTAAGACAGGCTCAGCTGTCAGACCCTACATTACAAGGCCTGAGGGAGGCCCCTGATTGTCAAGGAAAAGAGGAATCTGTATACTGAGACAAAGGCTTACTGTATAGAGAATGAACCCCTGAGGGAGAGATGGAGGGTGAGAGAATACAGCAGTTGGTAGTGCCCAGAACCTACCATCTGGCACTTCTAGCCATAGCCCATGATATTCCCTTTGCAGGTCATATGGGCATAAAGCATACCAAGAGACATATTATGCAGAACTTTTATTGGCTTGGGATTTCTAGGGATGTAACAGGGTACTGCAGGACCTGTGAACAGTGCCAAAAGGTAGGCAAGGCAAGAGACAAGGTGAAATCTCCTTTGATGCCTTTGCCTGTGATTGAGGAGCCATTTCAGAGGGTAGCTATGGATATTGTGGGGCCTCTGAGTACCCCAAGTTCCACAAGGAAGAAGTGTATCCTAGTGGTCGTAGAGTATGCTACCAGATACCCTGAGGCTGTGCCCCTGTCCTCCACTGATGCAGAAAAGGTGGCAAATGCTTTGTTAAAGATTTTCAGCAAGGTAGGTTTTCCAAAAGAAATACTGACTGACAGAGGTTCCAATTTCAAGCCAGACCTGCTGGCTTGTCTGTGGAAGCACTGTGGAGTGAAGCACCTAAAGACCATCACCCTACCATCCCCAGACTAATGGTCTGGTGGAGAGGTTAAACTCTACATTAAAGTCCATGCTATAGGCATTTGCAGTTCAAGAGGGAGTGAGACAAATATTTGCCCCATCTGTTGTTTGTTTACTGAGAGGTGCCCCAGGAATCCACAGGTTTTTCACCCTTCAAGTTCCTGTATGGATATAGGGAGAGGGGACCTCTAGATTTGATTTGAGATGACTGGGAGGGTGAGTATGAATCCCACAAGGAGTCTGTTGTGGCATATGTCCTAAATCTCAGGACAAGGCTCATTGAACTCATTGGCTTGGCACAGCAGAACCTGACAGAAGCTCAACAGCAGAAAAAGGTCGGGTATGACAGGAATGCTCGAGCTAGAGAGTATGTTGTAGGGCAGCAGGTAATGGTTCTCATTTCTGTCAGACTCAACAAGCTGCAGGCAGCTTGGAAGGAACCCTTCAAAGTGGTAAGGAAGGTCAGTGATGTTAACTGCATGGTAGAACTGCTAGGCAGGAGAGAGGGGCACAAATTGTACCATGCTAACATGATGAACCCTTACCATGATAGAGAGGCCCTTGTGCTGAGTATTTGCAGTGGATGGCAGAAGGAGTCTGAGGGGGATCTTGTGACTGATGTCCTCAGTGAGGCTTGGACTGACACTTCAGTGGAAGGGGTAGCAATGTCCCAGCAGCTATCCCCTAACCAAGTTCAAGAAATCTGAGCAGTGTTACAGGAATTTGGGGACATGTTCACTGGGAAACCAGGGTGCACCCACCTGGTGCAGCACCATTTGGATACAGGACCCCAAAGGCCTATTAAGCAGGCACCTTACATGGTGCCTGAGAGAGTCAAACAGGCTCTGAGGGAGGAGATATAAGAAATGTTGGAACTAGGGGTAATCCAGGAGTGTAGCAGTCCCTGGATCTCTCCAGTGTTGCTGGTACCAAAAAAGGATGGTAGCACCAGGTTGTGTGTGGACTACAGGAAATTAAATAGTCACACAGAGTCAGATGCTTACCCCATGCCTAGGACAGATGAAGCCCTAGAGCAGTTTGGTGGTGCTAAGTATTTTGTCACTATTGATATTACCAAGGGGTACTGGCAGGTGCCCTTGACTCCCAATGCTAGACAGAGGACATCCTTTGTGACTCTTTTTGGCTTGTTTGAGTTCATGAAGATGTCCTTTGGGATGATAAATGCCCCAGTGACTTTCCAGAGGCTGGTAGCTCATATCCTAGCAGGAGCAGGAGATATCACCCTTGCTTACCTGGATGATATTGTCATCTACAGCCATTCCTGTCAAGAGCACCTTTAGCATGTCAGGGAGGTGCTGGGCAGACTACAGAGGGCAGGGTTGACCATTAAGCTCAGTAAATGTCAGATGGGTATGGCAGATGTCTTCTACTGGGGACATAGAGTGGGGAGTGGTAATATCAGGCCAGAACCTGCCAAAGTAGAAGACATCTAAGCATGGGCTGCCCCTGTTACCAAAAAGCAGGTGAATGCATTCTTAGGGACAGCAGGGTACTACAGAAAGTTCATCCCCAGTTATAGTACCATAGCTGCTCCTCTCACAGACCTGACAAGGAAAAACAGGCCAGATAATGTAGTGTGGACCACCACATGTGTGCAGGCATTCCAGAAGCTTAAAAGAGCTTTGGGAGGACCCCCTGTGTTAGCCAGTCCAGATTACAGAAAATAATTTGTTGTGCAGGTGGATGCTTCAAACCATGGGGTGGGGGGCTGTACTTAGCCAGGTTTCCTCAGAGGGAGAAGAGCACCCAGTGGTATATCTCAGTCATAGGCTCTAACCCAGGGAGGAATGCTATGCAGCTGTATAAAAGGAATGTCTAAGCATAGTGTGGGCACTGCAGAAACTTCAGCCTTATCTGTATGGAAGGAAATTCACTGTAGTTACAGAACACAGTCCCTTAACATGGTTACACTGAGCCAGACTGCAAAATGCCAAGTTACTAAGGTGGAGCCTAGGGTTGCAGGCATATTAAAAATATAGTGAAGCACCGCAATGGGGTTAGCAATGCCAATGCAGATGGGCTCGCAAGATGGGGAATGGGGTAATGTATTCCCAGATACTCATCCCTCTCAAGCAACATTTCTCAAGGGTCACTTAAAAAACTAGCTTGAGTCTTTGAGGGGGGAAGAAATTTGATAAAAGGAAGTACTACCAGCACAGCTATCTGGAATTTTGTAAATAATCATATGTCATTTGTGAATATCAACATGATTCATATGCTTGTGCTACAAATGTACATGTCATATAAGATGGCTTGTACAGACATGTGCTGAAGAGATATTTTGTAGAGTACTCAGCTTAGAGATGTGTCC
This sequence comes from Protopterus annectens, assembly GCF_019279795.1. Classification (NCBI taxonomy): domain Eukaryota; kingdom Metazoa; phylum Chordata; order Ceratodontiformes; family Protopteridae; genus Protopterus; species Protopterus annectens. The sequence goes on from NC_056744.1 coordinate 381,517,596, forward strand.
ACAGTGTACCCTACTGGAAAAGAACAGAAATGTATATAAACTATTATAACTGTGTAAATGTATATATTTTAACAGTGGGAACTGGAATATAGAGGGTTAACTTGGAAAACTTCAGAAAAATAGTTAAAATTAAATTACTTTATAACTGTGCCATAAAAGATGGTTTCCATGTAGCAAGGAAACAGGATGTCTAAAACTAGGGCACCTTCTGCATTGTCTTGTGTTATATTGTTTTATTTCTACCATCAGCTGCAAAGATCTAAGAAGAGTCCTTGTTTATGTATTCTTACAGGTAGACGCTAAAGGCTGACAGTTTCTAGCAATGCGGGTTTAGCTTGGGAACGAACGTCAGATTCCAAGAAGTGATGTCATCCTGCAAGCATCCCAGAAGTAATATTTGAGATATTAATTTGATGAGTCTCTGAGAGAGAGACTGAGCATTCTGTATTTGTCTTTGACCTGACAACATCAGCTAGAAAACCCACTCACCACATCTGTCTTGCCTTGCTATGAGTAAGTCTAGAGTACAGTAATTTCTCTTAGATACAGTTAGGAATATAGTGAAGTATAGCTTAGCTTAGCTGTTTTTTATTTATTTGAGACTGTCCTGCAATGTTGTTTTAAATATTTCCTGTGATTTTGAACTCTGGTGTAACTGTGATTGTTTACTGAATATTTTCTTGTTTTTTTATTATTTATTATTAAATATATTTAAACTTTTCATTGTGGCTGATATTTGTGAAACATATTTAAATTTTGAGAGTAATTGCATATTTATTTGGTGACATTGTGGGCCACTCCTAATAGCCTTGCTCTTGGTCAAACTACCATTTTGATCAGCAGTAATATTACACAGTAAGACAGGACACTTGGAGTAGGTGGCAGGGGAAACTACCTTATAGTCTGGGCAGAAGGGGGCATAGCTAGTATACCTGTGCCAGCCTTTAGTGTGTGTGTGTGTGTGTGTGTGTGTGTGTGTGTGTGTGTGTGTGTGTGTGTGTGTGTGTGTGTACACATACCCACTGTTGCCTGTGGTGAGGATTGAGGCTCCTTGAGTACTGGACCAGTGATGGGGTGTCACACAAATTACTCGCTGTCTTCTGAAGCCTCTCCCACACCACAATTCTCACACCATTTCTAGCCTGTCCTCCCCTTGAGTAGTAGACTCTGCATCCCAAGTCAAGTGGGTTTCCTGCACTGCCCTTACACCTTGTCTCCTGGATGCATAAGATGTCCAGCCTTCTCCTTACCATCATGTCATTCACTTCCAAGCTGTGTACTGTCAATGAACCTACGAGTGTAGCAGTTCTTAGTTCATATTTAGTAGATTGGTTGGTTTTACATACAGTCTTCACTCAACAGAGTTATCTGAGGTAACCCAACCTGGGCAACTGGACACCAGCCAACCAGTAGCTTATTGATCCCGGGCTGCTGGGCTTTTTAGGGGGCACACACCTCTCCCACCATTATCATGGGTCTGGGTCCCTGGCATAGGTCAGATTAGGCTGGATCCTCAACCTACTTATCAGCATTTGGCAACATTAGTCAACACAATCAAATCACCAGGAGCCATATTTTATGTTGTTTTCTGAATAGCCCTGCTATGGTGCACAGTCTGTAATCCATGTTGTCCTATCTTGAGGATACTGCACACCACAGTAGATACCTAAAATAGCTGGTCTATACAACCCCCCCACCCCCGTTGGGCACCATGTAGAGTCTGTACTGCTGCCCATAACTCCATTCTTTGGTGAGTTTGAGATGGAAACATTTAGCATGTTCTTTGGAGATGGGAGGAACCCCACAGAGGCACAGGGAGAACATGGAATCTCCAAGCAGGCATTGGCCGGAGGTCAGAATTGAACCTTGTACCTTGGCATGGGAGGCAAAGATCTTGACCATTATGCCAACTGGTCTGCTATGCACAAAACCAGCATGGTATACAGTCAAAGAGGATGCTGGTAGTGTTAGAATTTGTAAGGGCCATGCAGAAACAAGGATGTTAATGCCACTGTTTTCAATTCCATCAGAGCAATGCCTTAAAATACAAAAACAAGAAGAAAGAGGGTAATGCATCTGCTGGGATGTCATCATCCACATCCAAGGCATCATAGATGCTGAGAATGAGGTGCTACTCCAGGCCCTCTGCTGCTATGGCTGACATCTCTTTGGCCTACATGCAGCTGACCAGCCTTACTATTACCATGTTTGGGAAGAAACTGTAGCAAATGTTAATGAAGTTGGTGGGCAGAACCACAGGTACAAAATGATGTGCCTCAGGGCTACTGAGTGGATATGTGGTGTCCAACAAAGAGCACAACTCCTGGCACAGGAACTTAGGCCAAGGGGTGAAGGGTGCATTGAGTGTACCACCTGCCATGGAGATGGAGAAGTTCTTGGCTTCTTTCAAAGGAAATGGCACCTCTACAGAGTCGCAAACTGTGGTGCTGGATGTTGAGGCAGAGATGGACAAAAAACAGAGATGATGCATTGCAGATGCCCCAGGTATGTAGACTTATTTCTGTGTATCACTACTTGCAAGAACTGTGCACCTGTTAATCATTATAAAATTTAGTTATAGCTGTCTGACTTATGGTTTACAAGTACATCACAGATTCAACAGCCACATTCATCTGCACAAGGTTTGCACATGAAGTATTTTTTTTCATCATTTTTATATATGTAAAACTCTCGGTTGCATATATAGTTCAGGTGTTGGGTCATACTTACGCTGGTATTTTGTGTTTTGGTGTATTTATGGGTGATTCTTTATCCAATTCTAGCACTGTGGAACTGCCCCAACATGATGTAAGAAGGTCTGCAGCCCCTGATAATGACAACAGGGATGAGCTGACACAGTCAAAGGGTATAGAGTGTATGTCGGACACAAGGAATGTGACCACTGCAATGCCATCACAGACTATGGACACAGCCTCAGCCTCTATTCCTACAAACACACAGGCTACCCACACGTCACAGAGTGGACAGGTTAATGGAGACACTATCAGTCACTGATGTGGGCTGATCCCCAACAAACATATGTTTGAACTGGCCCACACCACTCATGGACAGAGATGTCAAGAAATTGAATGCAATGGTAAATTGAGTGCTAAGACTCAGTCTGTAAGGTATACTTTCATATGGAATTGTTTTTTTTTTGTTTGTTTTTTTAACAAGGGCTAATTGGTGTTTGAATATAGACTGTTTTCTGGATCTGATGAAACTCTTTACAAGAGAGAAAGAGCTGACATTTACACTAGATTTGGCTGCTGGACACTAGTTTTCATGTTGGACCACTATTTAAGTTACAAGACTGGTTTCCTATGCCCGACGAGGCTGGCCACCATCCAGATTATGCCTTAGGATAAAAACCTGACTTGGATAAGAGAGAATGACTCCAAGCACATAACAGATATATATAAATATATATATATATATATATATATATATATATATATCTCAATGGGTTACCACTGAATCCAAATAAAGTCATGCTATATAATATGGATTTAATACCATCCAAAACTTTAAATAAACCTGAAACCTGATAGAGATTTAAGATGGTATTACAGCTTACGATACTGAAATTCTAAGTACTTGGAAGTCATATTAGATAATATTCTTTACTTTAAAGAATACATTTTGATGACACCCTTAAGGTGGAGAGCTTGCCTCATTCTGCCGCACTAAGAACTGCATTGATGCCCTTAAGGTCCCAAGACAGGGAAGTCTAGTTCCGACTGACTCCCAATAAGACCTCCTAAATAAAATTATCAAATCCTCTAACACAGGTAGAAGGTTCATAGTAATGAGGACTTCCAGGAGATGTAATGGCACATTATCTAAAATAAAAAACTAGAATGGATGATGCCCACATGCAATCTAAGCTTCCACCAAATCAAATATGTCCATCGTATAATATATGATAATAAAACCCTTAGCTATGGAACATTTTCTGATTATGCACTCTTCAGATATGCTCAATTACCAGTGATTTGATATTCATTTTTTGTGACACATCTAAAGTAATTGGAGATGAGGCTATAGCATATTTATACTAACACATGTGCATCTATGTGTATGCTGATGCCTGGTCAGACATGCCATTTGTGAAAATTCCATAGAACAATTCACTCAAACTCCAGATATTTCTTTATAATATACATTGAGCCAACAATGTTTCAAGGCTACACATTCAAATGTTGGTAAAAAGGAAAATAAACTAAAAATGAAACTGCATATCAAACAAGGTGAAAACTGCATGTTGTTGAGAAAATGGAACGTGGCTGCATGAATTAAGGCCATTACATTTGAGAGTAACACAGAGCCTAATCAGAAAACATATTGGAAAATAAGCTATTTTGTGCAAGTGCAAACACTTTTATTTTGAGGCAGTAGAAGTGTTTTTTGTAAAGACGAATTACTGAATGCCTAAATTATTTAAACTGTGTGATGTGATTTGGGGACATGAAAAACTGTTTACCCAGAACAGTACAAGGTGAGTACATACTGATTTCATATTGAATGATTTATATATAATTTAAATAAAACCATACGAGTGAGCTATTTCAATAATGAAAGATAAGTTAAGAGTTATACAGGTTGATATTTTATACTGAATTGCTTCAACAGACAAGGCAAATGATCTACAATGACCTTTGCACACTACAAAATATAACATAAAGCACTGGAAGTGAAGACAAACACAAATTGACATGCTTTGTGAACTTTGTATGTTTGCTACTCTGGAAAGTTAGCTATACTGAAAGAGTATAACTTTCCTGTGCATCAAACTTCAGAGAAGATGGAAAGAAGTTCCATTACAGCTTAACTTAATGTGGGCTAAATATGTGGACATTTTGCAGTTTATTAACACCAGATAAACAAGCCCTAAAACAAATCAAGGACAAAGAAGATAAACTGAAAAATTAACTAAGTTCAAAGCTAATAGTTATGACAGAACAATTCACAATCCATAAGAGTCATTAGTTTAGAAATTATTTTATTTCTCATTAGATGATAAAACTTCAAAGACTAACAGAACAATAACAGCGCAGAGGTGGAGTGTCTGAGACATTACAAAACTGATTTATGTGTGGCATGCTCTGTGAAAGCATTCAGAAAAAGTTATGATGTAAGCAGGCTTTAACCCTAGAAAAACACATTGACAGCGGAAACAACCGCAGAGGATGTTTCTCAACTATAACAATAAATAATTGAATGTAGAATTTAAAAGATGTCTTTTAGACACCCCAAGAGACACAATCATTTATACTATTGTGGCAAGGCCTCACGTAATGCCAGTTATTGTTTGTTAAAATAAAAAGAATCCATTAAAGCAATAAGAAAGAGTATACTGAATGAGTATGCACAAAAACAAGTGATAAAAAATAGTGTAAATGATAAATGCAGTGCAGGAAAAATAGATATAAAATAATTATAGTCCATTTGGCTGCTGATATATATATATATATATATATATAGAGTGACTTGGAGTATAGATGTTTAATATTAATGAACTAGTTGTGGTTATTTACATATCATATGGTACATATTTACATATCATATGGTACATATTTACATATCATGTGGTACAGATTTACATATCATGTGGTATAGTGATTTACATATCATGTGGTACAGATTTACATAACATGTACACATACTGCAGAGTTCAGTTAAATATATGTCTCAGTGAAGCTAGACCCCCTCTTCAGTGTCTATGTGTTTGTTATCGTGTGTCCTGACATTATATATCCTATCTCTCTGTCACTTCAGAGACATGGATAGTTTGCCAGAACCTTTCTAAGGCCATCCAAAATTATCATCATATCATAGGAAATCAGTCTGAAAAATAGCAGGGAGATTTGAGGAAATAATTAGATATAACTGGAATCAGTAAAAAAAACAAAAAAAAACATAAAGTTACTGTTCAGTTCTGTAGAAATATGGTGATGGCACGTTTTCTAGAAATGTATGCCATTTTATAGAATGCATCCACAAGGACAAAAAAGGTCAGGGGCTGCCCAGTTGAAGGTCTCTAACTGTGGTATCCACACTACAAGTCATATGTACAGAGACCATAAGAATCTACAGTTAAAAATCTATACCACAGATAAAAGGAAGATACACTGAAGAAATGTTTAAGTACCCAAAGGGAATTTAAAGGGTCCAAGAAAGTAGCAGCCAATAACAGAATAATTACGTAAAGGCAGTAAGACACAAGATGGTGCATCTACCTATTTATCAAGGTCCCCCAACTTCAAATGGACTTCAGACCAAATAAATGTGATTAAAAGTCCATTCATCTAAAAAATAAAGATATTTTGCTAGTTGAAAGCTCCATAGTCATTTCATGGCTGCTGCACTGCAAGCCCATTATAAAGGTAATCAACTCTGGGATCACTGTGCCTTGAAAGTAAGATCTCTTCCTTAGCAGATTGATAAAGTGTCATTTCAGTTTTTATCCAAGTTCACAAGTCACAGCAAGCAAGTTTGCAAAAATTAGATACAGTTAGATGATCTGAAGATACAGCTGAGAACAGCTCAGGAGCAAGGTGAGGAAACATTTGCTCACAGTGAGACCAGTGAGTACATAGAACAGTCCCTGTGCTGAGGTCATGTTTGAAACGTGGAAGAATTTCAAAATATGTAGGGTTGATGTGTGAAAATTCGTATGATAGTAGGTGACTTTATAAAGCTGGTTATGTAGATCTTCTACAGCATGCAGAGATGAGTGGGCAAGGCAAGTAGTTATCTGTCATCATTGCCTAGAATTATACATTGCTAGTGGAGAGCAAAGCAAGCGTTAAGTAACTTTTGGTTACAAAAAGAGTATCTGATAATGGGCTTCGAATTACAGCAGAAATGCAGGAAGAAACTGAGCAAGAATACATTGGACAGTTAAGAAAATCCAATGACAATAAAAAGAATCTGAAGCCATGTGCGTGCATTTAAGACAACAGAAATATGTTGAGGTGAAATGTCCCTTATTATTCTGATTCTTAATTCGTACATTTCTGTCAACAACACATCAGCCTTTCAGGGCAAAGCAGCTAATCTGGCTATGGAAATTTTCACAATAAAAAAAAAATAATATCACATAGATGGAACATAGAAAAGAAGATTAGTAAAACAGAAGTTAAAACAACAGAAGTTGACATTATGGAGTGTCTGGGAAGTGAAGGATTTGGTGTAGAAGCTCTAACACAGGTTACATCACAGCATGATAGAGTGAGTCCCCAAAGTAAGGAGAAGCAGGAAGATCAGGAGACATCCGAAGAAGAAATATGGACATGGGAAAGGAAAAGAGATTTAATATGGTGTAATATTTATGCAAAGAAGAAAGCAAAACTAACCAATACAAAAAGAGCAGCACCAAAGATATTTGAAGGGAAATACAGACAAAGGAATCCAGACATGGAAAACTTTACAATACAAAAAATAAGAAGACAAAGAGGAAAAGTAGAAAAGAAGATCAGTAATGGAGAAGTTAAAGAAGTAGAAACTGAGGTTATGGAGTACCTGCGAAGTGAAGGATTCAGTGTAGATAGTCTAATGCAGTAAGCACCACAACAGGATAGAGTAATAGACATCCAAATTAAGGGCAAACCAGTAGAAGCAATTGGTAAGGCACCATATGAATATAATTTGGAGCCTTCCACAGGAAACCAGTATAAATGTTCTCTTGAAGCTAGACAACAAGGTAAGGAACAGTAAACCGTGGAAGCTGCTGCAGTCAATGTTGAGTGATAGCCCAGTGAGTTCCCATATGACAGAGCTAAGGATCGCACAGGATGAAATTGAAGAGAATATGCCACAGGACGATGCTATAGTACCGTCTATAGAATGCCCACAGGAAATGTATTTATTTATTTAACATTTGTTTACCGGGAAGAAAACAAGAGATCTGCCCTCAGTTTGGAAGAAAATGAGCTAAGAGAAGAGTTGCTTGATTTAATAGACATAGATATATCAAGATTAAGGAAAGAATAGACTGCAGAAGGTTAATAAAACCCAAAAAGTCAGAAGTCTGATAAAACAAATGAACACAGTAATTAGGACTGTCCATAAAGATCCATGCGATATAACAGAAGTAAACAGGATATGTTACTTCTTCTTCTTCTTTTGGCATTTCCCGGTTAGGGGTCACCACAGTGGATCATCAGTTTCCATTTCTTCCTGTCCTCTGCATATTGCTCTTTCACACCAACCACCTGCATGTCCTCTCTCACCACATCCATAAACCTTATCTTAGGCCTTCCTCTTTTCCTCTTACCTGGCAGCTTCATCCTTAGCATGTTTTTCCCAATACACCCAGCATCCCTCCTCAGCACATGTCCAAACCAACGCAATCTCGCCTCTCTAGCTGTGTCTCCAAATTGTCCAACCTGGGCTGACCCTCTAATATACTGATTCCTAATCCTGTCTACCCTCGTCACACCCAGTGCAAATCTTAACATCTTTAACTCTGCCACATCCAGCTCTGTCTCCAAGCCATATAACATAGCTGGTCTCACTACCCTTTTTGTAGACCTTCCCTTTCACTCTTACTGGTACTCGGCTGTCACAAATCACTCCTGACACTCTTCTCCACCCACTCCACCCTGCCTGTACTCTCTTCTTCACCTCTCTTCCACACTCGCCATTACTCTGAACTGTTGATCCTAAGTATTTAAACTCATCCACCTTCGCCAACTCTACTCCCTGCATCCTCACCATTCCTCTATCCTCCCTTTCATTCACACACATATATTCCATCTTAGTTTGGCTGACCTTCATTCCTCTCCTCTCTAGAGCCTATCTCCACCTCTCCAGGGTCTCCTCAACCTGTTCCCTACTCTCACTACATATCACAATGTCATCTGCAAACATCATAGTCCATGGGGACTCCTGTCTGATCTTCTGTCAACCTGTCCATCACCAGTGAAAATAAGAAAAGACTCAGAGCTGATCCTTGATGTAATCCCATCTCTACCTTAAATGCATCCATCACTCCCACGGCAGATCTCACCGCTGTCACACTAACCTTGTACATATCCTGTACATATCCTGTACCACTCTTACATTCTTCTCTGCCACTCTCGTCTTCCTCATACAATACCACAACTCTAGGCACCCTGTCATATGCTTTCTCTAAGTCCACAAAGACAGATTGCAACTCCTTCTGACCTACTGTGTACTTCTCCATCAACACTCTCAGAGCAAACATCGCATCTATAGTGCTCTTTCTTGGCATGAAACCATACTGCTGATCACTAATCATCACCTCCTTTCTTAACCTAGCTTCCACTACTCTTTCCCATAATTTCATACTGTGACTGATCAGTTGTATCCCTCTGTAGTTACTACAGCTCTGCACATCACCCTTATTCTTAAAAATCGGTACCAAAACACTTTTTCTCCACTCCTCAGGCATCCTCTCACTTTCCAAGATTTCATTAAACAATCTGGTTAAAAATTCCACTGCCATTTCTCCTAAAGCTTCCACAGGTATGTCATCTGAACCAACTGCCTTTCCATTCTTCATCCTCTTCATAGCTATCCTTACTTCCACCTTGCTAATCCATTGCACTTCCTGATTCACTATCCCCACATCTTCCAGCATTCTTTCTCTCTCATTCTCTTCATTCATCAGCCCCTCAAAGTACTCTTTCCATCTCCTCAACACACTCTCCTCACTTGTGAGTATGTTTCCCTCATTATCCTTTATCACCTTTACCTGCTGCACATCTTTCCTAGCTCGGTCCCTCTGTCTAGCCAATTGGTACAGGTCCTTTTTTTCCTCCTTAGTGTCCAGCCTTTCATACAACTCTTCATATGCCTTATCCTTAGCCTTTGCCACCTCTCTCTTTACTGTGCACCTCATCTCCTTATACTCCTGTCTACTTCCTTCATCTCTCTGACAATCCCACTTCTTCTTTGCCAACCTCTTTCTCCGTATACTATCCTGTACTTCCTCATTCCACCAACATGTCAACTTGTCCTTCCTCTGTCCAGATGTCACACCAAGCACCTTTCTAGCAGTCTCCCTTACTAGCTCTGCTGTAGTAACCCAGCTATTCGGTAATGTTACTGTTCAGCTAAATTAATAATTGATAATGTTCTACCACAAGATCACAGGATAGTGAGGGAGAGGAAGGAGATAAATCAAATACCATCATGCAAGTATCAAATCGAGATAACTATAAAGCAGTTGAGACAAGAAGTGTCACGGTTAGAAAAGTATTGAAGAGGGAACAGATCAGCAAAAATACTAAGAAAGATAGACATGATAAAAGCAATGCACAGTATTAGAACAGACCAGGATCTATCATGCACTATAGCAAATAACAAACTAAAACTTTCTGTACAGGCGGAAAAACTTAGAAGCTACGCAGATAAATATAAAGGAAAAGTACAAAATACGCAATTTATTGATGATCCAAAAAAGTTTTATAGAGAATTGGGAAACAAGGTAAAAGGAATTTAAAGATTGTCAAAAAAAGAAGAAATAGATACATTTTGGAGAAGTATTTATGAAGATCCTGTGGAACATAACAAAAATGCTGAATGGATAGAAGAAGTTAAAGAAAGAATAAGAAGTTTAAAGGTGCAGGATATTAACTGGGATGAAGTAACAGCCAGAGAGATTGAAACAAATTTAAGAAAAGCCTCTGAGTGGAAAACAGCAGGCCCAGCTGCAGTACCTAACTTCTGGTTAAAAGTATTAACATCTTTGCATGAAGATTTAGCCATGAGTAAGAACTATTTATATGCACACTCTGAACAGACACCTACCTGGCTAACAACAGGAAAAACAATGTTTCTACTTAAGAGTGAACCTGCAAGCTACCCTAAAAATATAGACCAATAACTTGCCTTCTGTCGACATATAAACTATACACTGGAATTGATGCCAACAGAGTCTATAATCATTTAGAAGAAAACTCAATTATGGCAGTAGAACAAAAGAGCAATAAAAGAAAATCATATGGAACAAAGGATAATTTTCTGTTAAATAAAGTCATAGTGGAGAACTGTAAAAAGGGGAAGAATTTAAGTATGGCATGGATTGATTACAAAAAAGCATCTGATAGTATCCTACATTCATGGATAAAAGAGTGCTTAAAAATGTAGAAGATACATCCTACACTGATCAACTACATTACAGCGACCATGAAACAGTGGCAGACCACTTTGCAATTAAACCGTGATAAAGGATAAATTATTATTCCAGAGATAAAAGTTCAAAGGGGGATATTCCAGGGTGACTCTCTGTCACTGTTGCTATTCTGCCTTGCCCTTAATCCATTAAGCTGTTTACTTAACAGCTTAGGCCATGGCTATAATTTGGCTCCTAGAAAACAAAGTGTAAAGACTTTTCATCTTCTGTTTGTCAATAATTTGAAACTGTATAGGTCATCAGATGAGGAGCTGAAAGTACAACTGCAAGTTGTCAAAACTTTTTCAGATGATATAAGAATGTCATTTGGTTTAGATAAATGTGCAAAAGCAACCTTTAAAGCAGGAAAACTGCAGCACCAAGTAAACATCAGTTTGGGACAATGATGTGATATAAAAGAACTTGAGCAAGAGGGAGTGTATAGATATTTGGAACTTGATGAAGGCTCAACAATAAAAAATTAACAAATGTGAAGAAAACATAGTAGGGAGTATTTTAGAAGACTTAAATTAATCCTGAAAACAGCATTGACATCTAGGAGCAAAATCCAAGCTATAAACCAATTTGCTCTTCCTGTTCCAAAATGTGTTGGATAGATTAGTTAGGAAAACAAGACTGTTTCATGTTCACCAAATGATTTATAAAAATCAGTGCATACCAAGATTATATATTCCCGTTCCGAAGGAGGGATGGGCCTCCTTGAAATTGATTACATGTCAGATCTATAATCATGGGACTCCACACATATCTGCTGACCTCACAAGATCCAAATGTAGTGAAAGTTTTGAAACATGAGGAGAATAAATCTAAGATGACTTCCCTGCTTAGGCTAGCGTAAGCTTATTGGCATCAAGCAGGAATGGAAATAAAACCAGAACTGGATAAAAACCAGGCATCAACTGAATGTGCCAAAAAACAAAAGAAAGAATATAAGGTGAAGGACCAGACGAGAAGGCAAGAAATGTGGAAAATGCATAAATATAGCTGCAAGTATAGAAAACTTCTGGAAGAACATCATGTTGATCAGGAATGAATGCAGGAATGGTTAAGGAGAGGCAAATTCAATCCAAGAGATGAAAGGTTAATATTGGCAGCACATGATAGCAGGCTACATACACATTGGTTTACAAAGTCCATTGAAAATGTGGGAGAAACAGACAAATGTAGGTTTTGTAAAACAGAATTGGAAACAGTTGTACACCTCATTGCTGATTGTGACATACTAATGGCAGAAGGACTGTATATTAAAAAGCATAATAATGTGGCGAGACTGTTGCATTGAGGATTGTGCAAACATTATGGTCTTGAACTGGCTGGAAACATGAGCCACAAAGCATTGTAGAAAATGATGAGGTCTACATCACATGGGATCATCCAATACCAAAAGTTCAAAAAATAGATGCTAGAAAACAGGATATAGTGGTTGATGAAAAGAAGACAAAAGTAGCATTGATCACTGAAATCGCCACATCCAGTGACTGCATTGTCCTGCATACAGCGAGAGACAAAGTCATAACATATCAGAATTTGCAAGCAGAAATGAGAGCAATGTTGAAAAAAGTTACCCAGCCAGCTCCAATAGTAGTAAGAGCAACAGGTCTTATAAAAAAGAGGCTACAGTCATATTTAGATATGCTACCAATACATGTAACTCCATACAAATTGCAGAAGGAGTCATTACTGGCACATTGTGGGTGCTCCGAAGAGCACTATTGGCTGACATCAAAGAGTGAAACAATACTAATTTCATGAACTTTAATAGTACTTTGACTTAGGAATGGGGTCCATTCCATTCATGGTATTAGAAATCCTAAAGATTTGGAGAAATTAAAAAGAGGCAAAGCAGCTAACGAACTAGGATTTCACCATGTTATAGAGGGAGTTTCTTCTAATGAAAAGCATACAGCTAGAATAATAATGATGTAAAACTGAAAGTCCTTGAAATGCTCCATTAGGTTCCCTGTTAAACAGGCTTCATTCTTTCTTGCAAATTGGCAAAGACAGTTCAGAAAGTTTGACCTTTAGCAGTGGTTGGACTGCAGGTGGCAAATGGGCACTGATTGCAAAGTTGCTACTAAAGGACAACAGGTCAAAACTAGAAAATTATACTTAAATATACTTAATTATGTACCCCCATAAACCTTACCCTGAACTCATGACATCACGAGAACATGGTATATATATATATATATATATATATATATATATATATATATATATATATATGGGTCCCCTTCAGTATGCTGACATTCCAGAATGCCAACACCATATGGTTGACATTCAGAATGCCGACAATGCAAAACTGGCATGTCACTATAGTGCAGAATGAAAAGATTTCCATTCCTGCACTGTAGTGCAATCTCAGAGTTGGTATATTAAAGTTACAGGGGGTGTGGTGGGCAGAGCTACCCAGGGGGGTGTGCAGGGGGGTGTAGCCCCCTGCTAACAGTTGAAAGGAAATTTTATTTTCCTTTTCTATGGACTTCTCATAATGTCGGCATTCTGAATGTCGATCATATGGTGTCGGCATTCTGGAATGTCAGGGTTGTGTAGGGGATCCATATATATATATATATATATATATATATATATATATATATATATATATATATATAGATAGATATATAGATATATTTATATATATAGATATATATATTGTGTGTGTGTGTGTGTGCGCGTAAAATTATTATTATTTTTGCATTTTTGTCAAGGGAGTCAGTACAACTACACAGATGTTCATCGTGTTACCCTGCTGCAGTCATCACACTTGGGTTACCTGTCATCAGGCGGTCCCGCAGCCGGACGGAATTCCAAAGTCTTGGTCCAGCATCGGTTGCTGTCGCTTCTTCCCTGACATCAGTGCACCAGGGGTATATATAATGTATCCAATGCCATTTTCTTCAGTCTTTCTTGCCGAGCGGTGCCCGAAGCAGAAGCAGTTCGCAAGTGCCGGTCGGCCGACTCCTGAGATTTTCGAAGTCGAATTTCAGATCCGAAGTCTTCAATAAAGCTAAGTACCCCATTGGGGAAACTTTTCTTGCCTCAGACCGATGTCAGAAAAAGTTAACAATTGTATTTCTTGTGGGAAGCAAATACCTCATAAGGATTTTCATTCTTACTGCATACCTTGCCTAGGCCCAGACCACGACATCACTGGTTGTCGTTTTTGTGCTAGGTTTAATAAGCATACTATAAAAAGATGCTTTGATTTCGCACGACACTACTTCGGTAGAAAATTTAACTACACTATGCCATCGAAACAACCGACTACCGGCGTGCACAAAAAAATGCAAGGATAAGGACAGGCAGCCTAGACCCAAGCCAGACTCCGAGGCCTCGGCTGGTCCAGACTCCGGTTCACCAGTCTTCAGTGAGGCTCTGATGCAGCCCCTGACTACCGCAGATCTGGAACCCAAGACCGCTTTGGAGCTTTTGGCAGAGAGTACTAGGCCGACGCAGTCGTTTTGTCTAGCCCCTACCGACGACACTGCTGAAAAAGATGTCGGTGCTACAGAAACACTTTCGGTTTCTGAAGGCGTCTTCAAACCGATGACGCTCACTTTTAAAACGTATCCTAAGACCAAGACTCCTATTAAACCTAAAAAGACTGCACTTCAGTCTCCAGTTCAAGGCCCCATGCCTAAGAAACAGATGCTCAAAATGGCTGAAGACTTGATCTCTTTAATCAGGGGTTCCCAACCCCCACCCAACAAAAGGCCTAGACAAGAGGAAGATTATGCCTCCTCTGAACAAGTGTCTATTTCCTCAGGCTCCTCTGAGGACCAAGATTACTCCTCCCCTTATGAAGATTCTGATGCTGAGGATTCTATTCCCTCAGCTTCTCCTCCTGAAGACTACTCCTTTGGGGAAACTTTACACACTATTAGGGAACATTTTCACTGGGAAGGTCAGGACTACTCTGACTCAAAGAAAAGGCTCAGAGAGTTTCTTTTACTCCCCCAGCACAGACCACTTGCCACCCCCCCGTTTTAGACATTGTGGATGGTGTTTACTTAGAATCCAGTTTGAACCCAGATTCTCTGCCTCCTGCTCCAGCCAAACCTGACAGATACTATAGAGTGCCTGATTCCCACAAATTTCTTTATAAAAGCCCTGTTGCTGATCCAGAGACTATCTCCCAGGGTCCTAAAGGGGCTAAGGCTTCTATGGCAAAAAATCCTGTACCCTCTGACAGGGACTCCAGAGCACTAGACAGGTGGGGGAAAAAGGTTTACACTTTAGCCACTCTAGCTATGAGGGCACTAAATTGCCAATTTCACATGCTAAAATATCAGCAATTTCTAATGTCTCAATTAAAACAAAAAATGAGCACACTCCCTCAACAGTCTGAATTGAAAGAAATGCAGGATCTGTTGCATGCAACTGAACAGGTGGGCAAACATACTTTACAATGTGGGTTTGATTCTTTGGAGGCTTCCTGCAGAGCAGCTGTCACTGGGTCTGTTATACATAGGCATGCTTGGTTAAAGGAACAAACTCTGCCTGATCATGTTAAAGCAAAGCTTCTAGATGCTCCCTTACAGCAGGATGTTCATTTTGGAGTTAAAGCAGAAGAAGTCTTAAAGAAAATGGAGGATAAGGCAAAATCTATGCAGACAGTCAAAGATTTCCTACAGGTACAGCCCCCTCGCTTCAGCAGAAATTGACCAACAAAAATTGGTCCTTTCCAGCTACTGACAGACCACAGAGGGGTAAATAGAGACGTCCAAGAGGCAGAGGACAACCACAAGCCCAGTACAAACCTCGGCAATGGGGCACTGCAACACAGAAGGGAGGAGAAGGCAGGTCCCAAACTACCAGTAGGCAAACTCAATGACTTGCACCTCATCTGGCCAAGAAACACTCTCTTGGCAGCCCTCTTGGGAGGAAAACTCACACTTTTTTCAGACAATTGGCACATTCTCACAAAGTACAAATGGGTCCTAGACATAATTTCACGAGGATACAGATTCCATTTTCACACCTTGCCTATGAAAAGAGGAATGCCAAACCTGCCACAGAATCAATGGGCAGAGGCACAAAAACAAATTACAGCTCTCATGGACATGGGAGCCATTCATCTGGTACCTACACGAGAGCAAGGCCAAGGATTTTACTCAAGACTCTTTCTAGTTACCAGAAAGGACAATGCCTGGAGACCAATTCTGGACCTTTCAATTCTAAACACCTTCTTACAAGTACCCAAATTCAAGATGCTAACACTACAGCAGCTTCTTCCCATGTTGGGCAAGAAAGCATGGCTAGTAACATTGGACCTCAAGGAGGCATACCTGCATGTCCCTATCAGACAAAGTTGCAGAAGATACCTCCGTTTCATTGCAGGTTCAACCCATTACCAATTCCCTGCACTGCCCTTTGGCTTATCTACTGTGCCCAGGGTCTTCACAAAATGCCTGGCACCAGTAATTGCATACTGCAGACAAAGAGGAATTCAAATATACCCATACCTGGATGACTGCCTCATCCAAGCAAAAAGCAAGGACATCCTCTTACAACATCTGGCTTTTGTAAAACATCTTCTAAGTTGCTTGGGGTACACAGTAAACGAAAAGAAATCAAAACTAGTACCCTCACAAAATATGACATTCCTGGGTGCCACCTTGAATACAATGGCCCAGAAGGCTTATCTGATGCCAGACAAACAACTACAACTGACTCAATATTTCAAAACAATGGCAACAAAGACCCAACTACCTGCAAGAAAAATTCTGCAGGCCTTGGGCTTCATGGCATCTTGCATACTACTAATACCATTTGCAAAGCTGCATATGAGGAAATTACAATGGTGCCTAAAAAGCGTATGGTCTCAACACAGCCACAGCTTGGACACAATGATATCTCTCATTCCCTGCCTTCAACAGGAGTTTCTATGGTGGTCACAGGCATGTCACCTCAACAAGGGTCAGCCTTTTACCTTGCCCCCAGCCAGGCAAACTATGACAACAGATGCATCGGACTACGCCTGGGGGGCACACGTGGCAGGACAGTGCATTCAAGGCGTATGGACTGCAGATCAAAGGAATCTGCGCATCAATCAAAAAGAAATGCTAGCTGTACAGAATGCCCTGACAGCCTTCAAGGATCTATTACATCCAGGACAACTTACAATAAAGACTGACAACACCACAGTAATGTGGTACATAAACAAACAAGGGGGTACACACTCCTACCCTCTATACAGGCAAGCAATGACCTTGTGGAACACAGCTCTGGCTTACCAAGTTCAGTTACAAGCTCAATTCCTGCCAGGAAAAAAGAACACATTGGCAGACGACCTCAGCAGAAACATCATGGATCCCCACGAGTGGAAACTGGATCCACAAGTATTTGCAATGATAACTCAAAAATGGGGCCTTCCAGACATAGACCTGTTTGCCAGTCCTCAAAACTATCAACTAACAAAATTTTGTACAAGGACACTTCACCATCAAGCTTGCAAAGTGGACGCACTCTCATTCAGTTGGAAAAACCTGACAGTATATACCTTCCCTCCATTGCCTCTCCTCACAAAGGTGCTTTTGAAAGTCAGAAAGGAGAGACCACGACTGATACTCATAGCCCCAGACTGGCCACGCCAGCACTGGTACCCACTATTGAGGAATATGACCCAGGGCCCACCTTGGATTTTACCACAAATTGCCCATTTGCTCACACAGCAAAACAATCAGATTCTTCACAGCCAGCTCAAAACCTTAAATCTAGCTGCATGGCAAATCACCTAAGCATCCAGCCAGCTCCTGTTTCCCAAGCAGTTATGGATGTTATTCTGGAAGCTAGGAGGCCCAGCACCAGGAAGGCCTATTCAGACAAATGGAAAAGGTTTTGTGCCTGGAACCAAGCTAAAGACCAAAACACACATCAGCCTCACATGCCTCAGATTCTACAGTACTTAACTGAGATGTTGCACAAAGGACTTTCTTTTTCTTCCATTAAAATCCATGCATTAGCTATTTCAGCCCACTACAACACGGATCCACCCTTATTTTCGCATCCACTTCTAAGACAGTTCCTCAGAGGGGCAAAAAACATTAGGCCCCCCAGGAGAGCACCTACACCAACATGGGACCTCAATTTTGTTCTGGAAAAACTTACGCTACCTCCCTTTGAACCAGCTTTCTCTGCAGATCTACAGTTTCTATCATGGAAGACTGCCCTGCTGCTAGCAATAACTTCAGCTAGAAGAGTCTCAGAGCTGCAGGCACTAATGGCAGTGGAACCTTTCCTCATTTTCCATCAAGACAGATTTTCTCTACGAACTAATCCTTCCTTCATGCCTAAGGTGGTTTCCAGTGTAGCTTTAAATCAAACCATCCACTTACCCACCTTCTTCCCAAATCCACAAAACAAAGGAGAAAGACTCCTGCATTCCTTGGACATACACAGGCAACTTTGTTACTACTTGGATAAAACTAAGGTTTTCAGAAAATCTGACCAGCTCTTTGTATCCTATGCTACAGCTTCACAAGGGAAGGCTTTATCAAAACAAACCATTTCCAAATGTTTAGGACATTGCATTAGTTTTTGCTATACCCATCATGGAAAACCAGTCCCTGCTACCATTAGGCCCCACTCTACCAGGGCAACAGCTACATCTACAGCCTTCCTCAGGGGGGTTCCAACCAAGGAGATTTTGGAAGCTGCAACTTGGAGTTCAGTACACACCTTTACCAAACACTATCACTTACCACTTTAAGACTAGAGCTGGCTTCGCCACTGCAGTTCTGCAGGGCCTTCTAGCCTCCAATAACCCTCTATAACTCCTCCACCCATCCTTAGCTTTGGGATTCTAGCCAAGTGTGATGACTGCAGCAGGGTAACACGATGAACATAGTACAGTTTTGTACCTACCATAAATGCAGATGTTCGAGTGTACACCCTGCTGCAGTCCAGGTTACCTTCCCTCCATCCCCTCTGATCTAACTGACTAAATCTCTACAATACCTTCCTGATGTATTTTGCTTATAGCTGGAGGGATTTTGTGTTTGTGCAAAAATTACTTAATTTGGTTCTAATTACTGACCACCTTTTTGGGGGCACCTGACATCTGGGGCAAGAAAAACTGAAGAAAATGGTGTCGGATGCATTATATATACCCCTGGTGCACTGACATCAGGGAAGAAGCGACAGCAACTGACGCAGGACCAAGACTTTGGAATTCCGGCCGACTGTGGGACCTCCTGACGACAGGATAACCCAAGTGTGATGACTGCAGCAGGGTGTACACTCAAACATCTACATTTATGGTAGGTACAAAACTGTACTTTATGAATAGATCAGTCTCATCAAAAAACATTTGTCAAAAAGATATTTTTGAAAGACTTGCCTGTTTGCTCTTTGACTGCTACAGCCATAAAATTGCTCTGGGAGACACTTGTCTAAGAGTTTGTTAAAGTAAGTGCTGTGAAAGGCTTTGCCTCTCTACAAAAAAAAATCATTTAGTTTTCATGTTTGAACTTCATCGTGTACTTTTTTTTTGCAAAAAAATGCATTTAGTATGCCACACTCAGCAATGTAAACATCTGTTCTGTCGTAAGATGGCTCTGTAAGCCTTTATCATCTGCAGGAGTTACAGGCCACATGGACAGTACCAATGGCAACTGAACACTGTGGCAAATAGCAGAACTCCTTAAGTCCAGACTGACCATGGTGAGATCCAACAACCAAAAGTGCTTTATTTATGTCCAATTACTTCTCGTCATTTTAGATATAGGTATTATAAATCTGCAGAGTCGTTAATGTTCCACAGAATGGGGAAATGGGTACCTTAACATGCATGGCAAATATGGTAGATCCTAGGCCTAGTTTCACAGTTAATTGGGTTTCATCAAAAGTTGATATTACAATATGCTGATAGCCCCCCTCCGTTGCATGAGATCCGGAAGCTGTACTGACAAAACAGATAATGACACAGGGTAATTTTGTTATCACATCAGCACTGGGATTTTTCCAGTTAAATCTAACTTTCCTTTGCTGTGATGAATAGTGCTATTGTGACAGATACCTTTTCATACCCTGGTGCTTCTGTTTGCTAACTTTTACTTAGCTTGTCATCCACGTTTTTACTCTAAAATGTTCTTTTTTTATTACTTTCAAAGTTTAGAATACAACAAATATGTCGAGAGTCTGTGTTGTTATATCTCTAAACTAGGCTTAAGCTGAGACAAATCTCACAACCCCTTTATGTTTAAATACAAATCTTTGCTTTAAACTTTGCAAAGCATATTTCTTTATTTAAACAGTGAATGTTTATTTCATTCTACTAGAATGTAAAGATGAGAAAAAAGGCATGTCATAGAAATTTAAAAAAAAGGTTGTCTGTTAAGTTGACAGCATTTTATCCAGTAGATCCACTGAGAAGAATGTCAGTGTTTGATATCTGGAAGGCCTCATTATTTTATTGTCAGGTGCAAGTCAGGGGAAGCTGGAACTCCTGCTTTCAGGAATAATGACAACTACTGGCTATCTGGGACTCTGTGCAGCTTCAAAACCATTCTGTGTTATGAAGTTGTGCCTAAAAAGATGTTTTATATAAAGATGTAAATGACAGAGTAGAAAGGGCAGGGGAAAAAGAAAAGCTCTCCGAGTAAGGAAATGATCTGTGCACCAATCATTTATTATTTATATGCATTAATGTTTCCATCGAGAGCTTTTTTACAACTAAAAACCAGTCTTACATGCATTCTTGTAGTATGGGAACTAAAAGCCAAAGGTGAACACACATTGTTATTCTGAAGATCAGAGGATGTTCTTATAACTGCAGGAGTGTGCTTCAAGGTCATGCAAATGTATTATTAATGACAGCCTTTCATTATTTCATTAACATCTAATAAAATACTATCACATGTGCCCTTTTCCAGAGCTGTTTTGAATGAGATATTACCAGTGAAGGAAGTGTGTCTTACAAACAAGGAAAAGTAGATGAACAGTGGCACTTTATCTATAATAACATGAAATATAACAATATATAAATATAATAAAATATAAATATAAATATAATATAATAATATAAAATATAACAATAGAAAGTCTGTCCAGCCTGAACCAGACCTACCACTGGTAATAGGCGAGCTTCGTGTACACTTATCAGAAAAGTATTACTACATCTATCTCAGCAAAGTGCCTCAATGGTGGTGGCCTGATGTTGTAGCAGAAACTCTCTGCCTAACAGCTCCAGTGTCCAGGGTTCAGTCCTGATCTCCGGACGTTGTCTGAGTGGAGTTTGTATGCTCTCCTCATAACTTTGTGGCCTATATATATGTGTGTATATATATATAGATATAGATATACATATATATATATATATATATATATATATATATATATATATAAATATACACAAACATATATGTGTATATATATATATATATATATATATATATATATATATGTATATATATTCATATATGGGTTTACTTCACTTGTACGAAGTTTCTGTACTTTGAAACCCACTTGGTCGAGCTCAGTTTTTCGAAGTACCAAAACTTTGAAAACGAAGTACGGAGATCACAATACAACGAGGAATAAGAATATTCCCTTTTCCTCACTGTAGTGCAATCTCGGAGTTGGTATATTTAAGTAGGGGGGTTGTAGGGAGGCTTGCCCCCCCTGCAAAACATGTTTTCTGTGTTTTTTCTTTTAGTCAGCCGATCCGGCGACTAGGCTTCAGTAAAATTGCACTTTCATTGAAATGCACTTTCACTGAAGTGGGCATCTACTTTGTTTGCTCAATGTAAAGTTTTTTCGAACAAAGTATATATATATATATATATATATATATATATATATATATATATAGATATATATAGATATATATAGATACAGATATAGATAGATATAGGCATACAGAGAGATAGATATAGATTGATTTAACAGGTTTATTGCAAGCAGCAATAAATCACATAACATTCACAATTGGACAAAGAATATTCAATAATCAGTATGAATAACAATCCATAACACAGAGATACTTAGAGGAAATTTTCCCAGCAGTGCTCCATAATTCATCTCATAAATTCTTTTAGATAGAGGGATCATGTATGTAATTGTGTTTTACCATGTAGCAGAGGCCCACAGCAGTTTCTTGCAGTACCTGTAGGATAAGACATGAATAACTAAAGATACCAGTCTATACCATCTAATTAAATCCTTATTTGGGCAAGAGTTCTCACCACATATACCTGTTGAAAGTAGTCGTGTAAAATTTTACCATAACGGTAGATGTCCTTGCCTTCACTGTTGCAGTATTCCTTACTAATGGGATTCCCTGTCATGAAGCCTTCCATCTATCCAGTTTACAAAAGTTTGCCATTGCTTTAAGGTACGCTGAACGTCAACGGCTTACTCCTTGCATAAGGTAGGGCATAAAGGTGATGTTGAGGTGTACCATCCTCAGAACAGGTTGCTCCAGTAGGAACAGCAGTCCAAGGAAAACCAAGGAGAATCTGCACAGCCAGCAAGGGAAAAAGACTAGGGGGATGGAGGAAGTGAATACTGCAGCAGTGAAGGCAAGGACATCTACCATTATGGTCCTTACATTCACCGCTGCAGTACTCCTTACTAATGGGAGAGGTCAAAGGTCAAGAAGAAACCCAAGAGGCTGAAGCAGCAGAGCCTTCAAGAAGCCATGAAGAATGGCAGCAGCAAACCAGCTCTAGCTCTGGAGACACCATCCAACTAGTAATGTTTGGGAAGGGTAGGCAGAGGAGAAACAAAGACATGCTTAAGCTCCTGTAAAGCCTCCCCCTTGTCCTGAAGAGACTTAAATAAAGCAGCAGCCACTTCACCAAACAAAAGACTAGTATCCAGAGGAGAATCCAGCAACTTAGCCTTAATATCATCAGGCAAAGGTTGAAGCCTAAGCCATGAATATCTCCTCAGAACCCAACCAGAAGCAGCAGCCCTAGAAGAGGCATTTGCTGATTCATAACTACATTTGATAGAATGACGAACTACCTGAGAGGAAGTCCCAAGCAAGGAAAGAGCAGAAGATTTACTCTCAGAGGCTGGAAGATCAGAAAGAATCTGACAAGCCTGAGAAAGAAGAGCCAAGACATACCTAAAGATATGGGTCTGATAATTAATAGCTCTAAAAGCTAGGGTAGCCACTGTATAAACCTTCTTACTCAGCCTATCCATGGCCCTACTGTCTTTGTCAGAAGGCAGGAACTTGGACGAAGTAAGCAATTGAGATATCTTATCAGAGGTTACAGACACCACAGAGGGGTCAGCAGCAGGACATTTAAACAAAAGGGAACAATCCTCAGGCACCCTGTAAAACCTATAAGACTTCCTGGGAGCAGGGGGTACAGAATCCAGCACTTTAGATGCCGTGGAAAAAGCATCCAATAAAGCAGACAAGACAGGAGGAATGGCCACAGGTTTAGGAGATTCCATTTTCAGTAACTCATAGTACCTCTTATGTGTATCCGAAAACTGGACACAATCCCACTTATAAAGTCCATCATCCTAGAGACCATGTCCCCAAAGGAAATTTCCTCAGAGGGATTACCAAGAGTATGAGAATCCTCGTCCTCAGATCTGTAGTCTAAAGGAGAGGGAATCTGGGTAGAATAAGCAAGGGAGTCATCATCAGAATCCAGCTCAGAAGAATGCAATCCCCTGGGCCTTTTAGGGGAAGAGGAGGACCAAGGAGGAACTGGAACTGAAACCCCTTGAGGAGGCCTCAACGACAGTAAAGCATTAAATAATCCCTGAGTGAAGGCCTGACACTCACTTTGTGGATCCCTAGGAGCAGAAGAAACATAATTAGTTTTCTGTTTCTTTTTTAAGAGGACATCCATCCTAGAAACCTGAGAAGGCCCAGACTCAGGACAGCATTCCACAACTACAGTAGGAACCTCTTCCCTAAAGAGAAACTGCAAAACCCCTCTAGACCCCTTGGAAACAGTCAACCGTGGTTCCCTCTGAATGCCCAAAATGGACGCCTGCAAAGCCACATTGGACATGCTGCCTGCCAGATCCTCACTGGCCTCCAACCCAGACATGGTAGGAGAATCTGACAAAAGAATCAGGTGAGCCTCTGGGTGCATAATAACCTCAGGAGAAACACCCAGCAGAGGCTGGACAGCAGAAGATTCTGGCCTTACCTTATGCACCTTCTTTTTCCCAGATGGGTGACGCTCGGGGCAGGAAGTTTCATCCATAGTACCCACAGCAAGAAACTTTAGTTGCTGGTTGTCAAGGTACAAGGAAAGGGAAGAAAACCTACTATGAAGTGTTTAATGAATAGAATGTAAGCTAAAGTGATGTAGATGCCCTGTGATATACCATGTCAGTAAGGTGGGCACAACTTGAATGTAAAGACTATAAGAATTGTGTACTTCCTGTTTCATGTCAGAAAAAATTCTGTACTTGTACGTTTTTTGCCTCCTGGTGTACACTAGTAAACATTTGAACTTGAACCTCCTGTGTATTGATCTTTTTATTTTATTTAACAATTTTTTGGTCCTTCTTTAGCCGGAAATCCCTCAGACAGCTGCAGATCAGAGTCTACCGGTGGTCGAATACTGCGCAGGAGAAGTTACCGAAACGGTTCTTCTTGGGTGAAAAGACCTCCAACTGAATTGTCGTTTAAAGAGGCTGGCCACTTTCTGATCTGTGGCTGAAAAGCGGATCCTGGACGGCTCAATACCAGAGGCTCAGGTAGGAAGATTTTGCCTTTTTTCTGTTTTAGACCAGGGACTAGGTTACAGTAAATATTGTTGTCAAGATTTGTTATGCAGATCAGGGACAAAAATAATTACTGTGTATTTGGTCATAGATCAGGGTAACAGAATAAGGTAGGCAGTTATTCTAGATAAACTGTGAAAAGGAACTGAAATTTTGGTACCACGTGATAAGAAGGGTTACGTAACATTTTCGTTTAACATGGGAAAATCAGTGCACTAAAACATCGCGAGATCCGCCCCTAACCGAAGACGCAAAATATATGCAATCACAACGTTCTGATAATGTTAGGTATTATACGAAATGGGTTAACAAATATGAATTTGATGGTAAATTAGATAAAACCTCACTGGTTAAACTCCTTAAGCAACTTAAATCTGATGTGGGAGGTCAGGCAAAAAAGCAATGCCAATTAGGCATTCCTCAGGCACACAGGTGGATTGAGGAAGCAAACAGTAGGGAACAGAAGACTAAAAATTCAAAAGCATTATTTTTAGACAAAGAAGATAATAACATAGTAATAGCAACAGCTCCTCCTCCCCTGCCCCCCCCCCCGTTGCCTTTTTCAGGATATGAAGCGAGTGGACAGGCTGGTCCGCCTCCGCGTTATCCTGAGGTCTCAGCGAGACCACAACCGTTTGTTAGAGATCCTATTGAAACTAGGTCCCGAGCGTGTAAGATACATGGGGACGCAGAATCGTATCAAATAGAGAGAAACCTACAGGATGAGAATGAGGAAGAGATATGTCCGCTTATAGAGGTCCCAAATCCTCAGGCAGGACAGGCAGGGCAGGACCCAACTCTCTTAGTATACAGACCATGGACACCGGAGGATATCCGGAAAGCTACTGAGGGAATCCCCCATCCGAAAGTTAATTTTACAAAATTTTTAGAAGATTTGGAAGGCATGAGGTTGAGTTACCACTTGAATGGGGAAGAAGTAGAAAAAGTAGTCAGACAAATTATAGGTCCAGATTGGCACATGATTTGTGGCACCTGGAATCCTCATAATGCAGAGCTTAAACCACTCCCACATAATGACGCAGAATTAGACAACAGAGTGAAAGGTCTTACAGACCGAATCTCTGAGAAATGGAAACCTAGAGCAGACTGGACTTGCATTAACCAATGCATACAACAGGAAAATGAGATGATAGATGGGTATTATGCTAGGTTATTGGAATGTTTTAATAATCATAGCGGTATGACAGTTCCTGAAAATCAAGTGAATGATTCCCCGTATGAACAACAATTGAAAAATGCATTTTTAAAAGGTTGCATTGCACCTATCAGTAGCTTCATTATGAAGCATATGATAGACCATCGAACAGGTAGGCTACAAGCCTTACTTGAATATGCTAGACATGCTGAAAGACATTTTAATAGCAAAAAGAAAAAGAAGGTGCAAGTCTTCACTGCTGAAGACGGAGCTGAAGTATTTGTGTTACAGTCAGGTAAAAAGGGAAAGAAAAATGCCCAGGGAAATAAACAGTCTGACAAACGATCAGAAGATTTTGAGGAAAGGAAAAAGAGAGGTGAATACTTTAAGTGCGGGAAGAAGGGACATCTAGCGAGGGATTGTAAACAGAATAAGAAGGTAATCACAGAAGACAAGGGAGATGAGGACTGACTATATGATAGTGAAGATACATCATGCAGAAGTCAGAAATCATCAGGAGAAGTCAATAAACAGAGGACAAATGTAAATGTGATAGAAGGCATAGAGGAAGTGCAAGTAGATATGGAGGATGAAGAAAGTGAAATTTTGGATTTAGCATTATTGAGCCTAGAGCTCTACTTAGCAGACACAAAACCGGAAGTTACACTTCTGGTGGAGGGAAGGGAAGTCAAATTCCTGTGTGACTCAGGAGCGTCACGGACCCTGATACACCCCTCCAAGGTACCAGAACATTCTGAATCACCTGATTATATATTAGTGAAAGCTGCAAATGGACAGCTATACAGGGAACCACTCTCCCATGATATAGTAATAACTGATCCTGTTTCAGGTATGACCCAAAGAAGTAAAATTGCTGTTTCTGCAAAGTGTCCGGTGAACCTATTGGGTAGGGACCGTATGCAGATATTTGGCATAGCAGTAGTTCCAACTGTACAGGGTATGGAGGCACAGAGACAAATGGATACTTTTGTGCTGCGATCGGAGGGTGAAACTTTTTACTGGTACAGTCAGGACCTAGTTATGACTGGTCCAGGGGCAGTAACCGAGGAACTCATGTACTCATCCCTCATTACACCCATTATAGAATACAACGCCCCATTTGGTATGTACCTCTCAAGACATCTGCAACAACTGGAAAGGCCTCAGAAATACCTCACTAAAAGAATCACAGGCCTAAAGCAGATGCCCTATGCTGACCACCTTAAAAAACTCCAGCTATACTCTGTCGCATATCGTCTACTCAGAAGCGATCTCTGCTTAATATACAAGGCCATGTCAAACCCAGAGCTGTTGGACATGCTACACTTAAAGAAATCCCAATCCCTCAGAGCTACACGCTCCAGGGATCTAAACCTTGTCATCACAATAAACAAAACATGCTGGAGGGATAGGTTCCTGACCCAGAGACTCCCCAGACTCTGGAATAGATTGCCCATGCATGTCAAGCAGAGTGCCTCTTTGGACCTCTTCAAGAGGAACCTTGACGATTGGATGGGAGAAAGGAAATTCACCCCAGGGATCACGTCAGTCGCCCTGCTAGACAGGGGTCCAGGAAAGTAAATAATGTGGGAAGAAATAGCCAGGGAATTGTTATGGCTAGGCTTGTATAGGCCCTAGGGCTGATAGCCTAGTACCAACCTATGAACCTATGAACCTATGATGAACGTAGCCATCAGTAAAGCCCCCTCCCTCAACACTGATCGACAGCATTTGTTACACTGTACTCTATACTACTGTATTACACCAGGACCTGATAGAGAATATGAGCAAGAATTATTCAGAAATCGTGCAACTAGATTAGTATTACGTACTTTGTATTGGGATACTGAGGGGAACAGTGTAGTTAGCTGTTCATTACCTCAAGAATTCCTTGCATTATATAGGTCAAATCGATTGCCACATGTCAGCTTGACAAAGAATAAAAACGTAAAATGGGCAGACTTAGGAGAAAAGGTAACAAGATGGGAGAAACAGACTGACTTAGAATTGTCAGAACAGGGAATACAGAAACAAAAGTTGAATTGGTTGACGCAGACACACCCGGCTGTACACTTGCAATCTAGCGAGGACAGCTGATTAGCATTTTTATTAGAAGAAGAGAAAGCTTTATGTGAGATACCAACGACTCTTTGGGCAACAGGCAAGTCAGATGTAGGACTTATTCGAACAGCAGGACCAGTTATAATTACACCGAAGTCAGCATTTAGACCACAGAAAAGACAATACCCTTTGAGAAAAGATGCAGAAATAGGAATCAAGCCTATAATAGCAGCATTACTCAGGGAAGGAGTACTGGTAGAATCTCCTGATTCACCATGTAATACACCCCTATTTCCTGTTAAAAAAGCAAACGGAGAATGGCGGATAGTTCAAGATTTACAAGCTGTAAACAATGCAGTGATACCCAGAGCACCCATGGTGCCAGACCCACATACTTTGTTAAATGACTTAAAACTGCAACAAAAGTATTTCTCTGTGGCAGATATCAGTAATGCTTTCTTTTCAATACCTACACATCCTGATAGTCAATACTGGTTTGCATTTACATTTCAGGGTAAAAGGTATACCTATACTCGACTACCACAGGGATATTGTGAGAGCCCAACAATATTCGCACAAGAAATGGCTAGCAACCTGGCAGGGTTTACCCCACCAGGAGGTAGTCAAATTTTACTTTACATAGATTACATTTTGCTAGCAGCCCCCACCCAGCAGCAATGCAGGGAAGATACTATAGCGCTATTGAAATTCTTAGCAACACAAGGACACAAAGTGAACAAAAGTAAGTTACAACTCTGGAAAAAGCAAGTTAGATACCTAGGATATGTGATATCCAATGAAGGTAGGATACTAGACGAGGATAGAAAGACAGCAATTTTACAAGCACCCAAACCAGCAACCAAGAAGGAAATGATGTCCTTCTTGGGGACAACTAATTTTTGTCGGAGTTGGATACCAAATTATGCTTTGGAATCTGCTCCACTGACTGACTTGCTATATAAAACACCAATGGCAACTCAAGATTTATTACAATGGACATCTGAAGCAGAAACGGCTTTCTGCAGGTTGAAGCAGTTGATAGCTTCTTCATTAGTTTTAGGACTCCCAAATTATCACAAACGGTTCTTTCAGACCGTAGATTGCAAGCAAGGATATATGACATCAGTGCTGACGCAACAACATGGGGATAAGCAATGCCCCATAGCCTATTATTCATCACAGTTAGACCCAGTGGCGCGATCTTTGCCTCACTATGTACAAGTAGTAGTTGCAGCTGCAATGGCAGTACAGGCCTCGGCCTCAGTGGTATTATTCCACCCTCTCACATTGAGAGTGCCTCATGCAGTCGCAATAATTTTACTGCAAGAAAAAGTAGCATATCTCTCTCCTGCTAGACATCTTTCATGTATGACTATACTGCTAAGCCAACCTCATATGACAATTGAACGATGTACGACATTAAATCCATCAACATTACTCCCAACTCCTGCAGATGGCACACCACACAGCTGTCTGCAGGAAATTGAACAGTTAGCCTTGCCTAGACAAGATCTCACAGATATGCCCTTGGATAATGCCAAGGTGACATATTACGTGGACGGCTCATGCAGAAGAGGCCCTACAGGAAAGAATCTAGTGGGGTATGCAGTAGTTACAGACACTGAAATTTTAGAAGCCCACCCCTTACCACATAACTTGTCTGCACAAGCAGCAGAATTGATAGCTTTAACACGAGCATGTACTTTAGCAAAAGACAAATGTGTAAACATATATACTGATAGTCAGTATGCTTTCTCTTACATGTATTTGCGCAACAATGGAAGAATAGGGGAATGATAACATCTAGTGGAAAACCAATTAATCATGCGCAATTTATTTTGGAATTATTAGAATCTATCCAGTTGCCTACTAAAGTAGCTATTTGCAAATGTGTAGCTCATACAAAACAACAGGATAAGATTTTGAAAGGCAATGCGAGAGCTGATGCAGCTGCAAAGCAAGCGGCCTCAGACTCAGAAACTTTACTTTTGAATGAGGAATTACAACCCTCTGAGATTTTAGATTTAGACATGTTGAAAACAATGCAGACGCTTACTACAAAAGCAGAAAAACAAAAATGGGAAAAACAAGGCGCAATTCTTGAAAATGGACTGTACATTTCCAAAGAGAAAAAAACGATATTGCTGTCTAATTTATTTAGATATGCAGCTTTGTTGAGCCATGGGCAGTGCCATGTCTCAACAGGGGGGATGGTACAGTTAGTAAACCGAATATTCCAAACATATGGATTCACAAATTACACAAAAAAATTTTGTGCAGCTTGTCATACTTGTAACAAGCACCATGCACAAGGGGCATTTAAACCTAAGCAAGGAAGTTTTCCCTATACTACCGTATCCGTTCCATACTATCTGTATGGATTTCATAGAATTGAATAAGTGTGAAGGGAAAAATATTGTCTAGTCATTGCAGATATGTTTTCTAAATGGGTAGAAGCTTTTCCAACCAAAAATCCGGATGCAGCAACAGTGGCAAAAGCCCTGATAAAAGAAGTAATCCCTAGATTTGGCATTCCGGAAAGGATTTATAGTGATAATGGCACACATTTTGTTAATCAGACAATCCAGCAACTTGGAAGATTTTTTGTAATCTCCTTGAAAAACCATTGTGCCTACCACCCACAGTCTGCAGGACTGGTGGAAAGGTACAATGGAACCCATAAGAACAAACTTAGGAAGTTAGTTGATGAGACTCAGAAGAATTGGATATACTGTTTGCCTTTAGCACTGCTGAGTATGAGAATGGTTCCAAATGTGAAGGGTTTGACTCCCTTCGAAATGGTTTTTGGGAGAGCATATTATGTGCCTCAGTGGAAAGCTCTCATGCCTGCAGAACAAGAGGCTGACAGTTCATTAGCTAGTTATATGAGGAAACTGTTAACAAATAAATCTGTTTTGCAGTTTAACTCTTTTTCAGATAAGGAACAGACCAGACCGGTGGAAGCAGTTTTGGCTCCGGGAACGTGGGTGTGGTTAAAAGTGACGAAGAGGAAGAATTGGGCGAGTCCAAAGTGGGAAGGACCATACCAGGTACTGTTGGCAATGCCTACTGCAGTCAGAGTGGCTGAGAGGACGTCCTGGGTCCATTTGACACACTGCAAACCGGTAAAGAACTTTAAATTTGATAAAAACTTTGTGAATGATATACAACAAGGGCAAAATGGCCAAGAACAAAGCGAATAGAAATGTAGATCAACCCCAGAGATGTTGCATAATCATTTTGTTGAGTATACATTTATTGACTATAATTGTGACAGTTTTCCTCTTATTGTGGTTTTTCCTACACTCAACCACACAAGTGAAAGTGGGAAGACGTGACGAAACATCTATAGACTGGTATCCAAATTTTAACACATACCTAGCCATGAAACATGTATATGCAGAGACTATGAACATTTCAAATTGCTGGGTTTGTACAGCTATACCAACAGCATATGGAGGACTGATAATGTCCGCTGTCCCTCTGGGGATAAATGAGACTTGGGAAAATTTGCTTTTTGACACAGGGACTGTGAGATCACAGGACAAAATAGCTTTGTTTTTACCTGTCACACAAAAGGGAATTGTATGTTTTTATAAAAATGATACTCTCCAGGTGGGCTGGAGCAATTGTAATATAACGATACCTTATCGGTGTTATATTAAGACTAGTAATGGCAATACTTTTTGCAATACTAATTATGACTCATATTTGAACTCAGTGAAAACAACCATGAATGAAATTCGCAAGAATCCTGTTTTATTTAAACAATTGTCAGTTATAGACCAGAAAATGTTTCATGCAGGGTTAATGCGTATTAGTACTAAAGTATAAAATTGTTATTATATTTGTGGGAAAAAAGCATACAAATGGCTACCCGAGAATTGGTCCGGCAGTTGTTTTTTGGGTTATCTGGTTCCAGCTATAAGACATACTGCAGAATTACCTTTGGGTAAGATACGAAATGTGAGAGAAGCAGCTCGAAAACCTGAAGGTCCAGTTGAAAAACCTGTAAATCCAGTAGGACGGATTGAAGCTGGTTGGAAAGATCATAATACCGTAAAAGATAAAAGCAAATTGACTCATATGAACTTGAGTGACAGTGTTATATCTTGGGCAGGAATATTCCCAGCATATGGAGCAGTCAAATCAATCTGGGAGTTGAGGAAGCTGTCGAAACTTCTCGAAGTAATGAGTAATGCAACTTTCTCTGCCCTAGAACTGGTGACTGATGAACTGAATGCAATGAGAACTGTTGTGTTACAAAATCGAATGGCTCTTGACTTCACCCTAGCGGCGACAGGTGGTACGTGCGCGCTTATCAAAGAAGAATGCTGTGCATACATTCCGGACAACAGGCATGAAATTAACAACCACCTAGAGGTAATTCAGCAAGTATCAGCCATGACTGAACCAGGCCCAAACCCACTGATGGACTTTTTCCAGAATCTATTTGGGGGGTGGGGTTCCATCCTAATGAATATTCTGATTGCTATTTGTGTGGGTTTACTCCTAATAGGAGCATGTGTTTGTTGTGGAATTCCCTGCATGAAAAGATTAATCAAAGATTTTATTGATGTATCTGTTACTGAAACTTTGTACCAAGATATTGAGATTGAAAAATTGATCTCAGATGAAAACTTTTTCTGAAGTATAGATCAAATGACTCACCTAGCTGAAAATCCTTAGTGGAAGAGGTTAGAAGACGAAATGACATTATGCATACTTCAAAATAGAATAAAAAGTATTAATAGGAGGGAAAATGTTAGAGAAATATGTATTTCAATATATGTGAAGTGCTAGTTTAAAAGCAAAGTAGTATGTAATGCATTTTATTCTATTAATGATATAACAAAAAGAATGAATTCATATATAATTGCAAGAAGTTTTTGAAACTGCAGTGTGGCTTGTAGCAAGTTGACCTCTGACCCTGGCAGCTGCTAGCTCAGCAAGTCTTAATGATATGCTTTTCACAAGTGATTATCTGCTGGGTCAGGAAATTAAATATGTGAAATAATGAAATCTTCTGCTCTTTCCTGCTGGGATGTTTTGGCCTTGTGTATGTGTTACTAGATAACACGCAGCTGTTGGGAAAGTGTTACAGGGGAACAAAGAAGTGTATTAGGAGATTGAATCTGCTATTGTATTCGAACTAGTCTGAAACCTTGAAGAAGTAACTTTACAGAAAGACATTATGTCTGACCAGGTGGATAGCAAGGCCGTATTGTTACCAGATGAAAACTTTTTTTAAATATACAGCATCAGCATTATTTAATGAATAGAAGACTGTAAGCTAAAGTGATGTAGATGCCCTGTGACATACCACTAGAGTAAGGTGGGCACAACTTGAATGTAAAGACTATAAGAATTGTGTACTTCCTGTTTCATGTCAGACAAAATTCTGTACTTGTACGTTTTTTGCCTCCTGGTGTACACTAATAAACTTTTGAACCAGAACTTCCTGTGTATTGATCTTTTTATTTTATTTAACATAAACACAGTTCAGGAGGGAATGATCTAATATTAAAACATTCTTTCCTATTTTCTGAATAGAGACTACTTAGGAGGTTTCAAACCCTGACCCATGCTTCTTGACTGTAGACATTGTCACTGTCTTAGTCCTCCTTCTGCAGCTCTGCCTACCCATTCTGCAAAGGGCAGGGGAAAAAAACTTCAAAAGGAATTCTTAGCCAGTGTGGCCATCTGATCGTTGGGTCAGCTATGATGTATGTATTGTGTATGTAGAATTTCCCCATATCCAATCCCAGATGAGCTAGTCATTTCTGCATGAGGCCAAGTTTCAACCTTTTTCCACAATCCCCTGGATCCTATAACCTCCACCATTTCTTCTACGATTTCCTTGTTTTCTAATTAACACTGTTAGCTGCAGGAATACACATAAAGGGTGAGGTCTATTAATGCTGTTAGCTGCGGGAGTACACATAAAGGGGAAGGTCTATTAACGCTGTTAACTGTGGGAATACACATAAAGGGTGAGGTTTATTAATGCTGTTAGCTGTGGGAATACACATAAAGAGTGAGGTCTATTAACACTGTTAGCTGCGGGAATACACATAAAGGGTGAGGTCTATTAATGCTGTTAGCTGTGGGAGTACACATAAAGGGTGAGGTCTATTAACGCTGTTAGCTGTGGGAATACACATAAAGGGTGAGGTCTATTAATGCTGTTAGCTGTGGGAGTACACATAAAGGGTAATGTCTAGCACTACAATATTGGACTACTGCAGCGGCCTATGTATACCTTTCCAGCCATGAAAGAGCCTTACTCATAACTTGATACAAGGCCATACATTTCTTTCTCAAGATTCTTGGTGGATTTTGCACCCACACACCCACACACACACACACACACACACACACACACACACACACACACACACACACACACACACACACACACACACACAAACACTGATCATAAGGCTTTGCATTTTTTTCCCATTATCTTATTCCAATAAAGGAGTGTAATATGCTTTGCTTAAAAAAAAAAAAAAAAAAAGAAAGAAAAGAAATTTTGGTAAAGAAACATCTTAGCCATCTTTATTTGAACTAAAAGGGAACCAGCTACTGACATTCTTTTGGAATTCTGTCACCAAAGGTTTTACATTATCTGTTATCAGACTCCCAAATTCCAGTCCAGTAAGAACCCAATAAGAATTCTCAAATACTTACGCTGCTTTTATCATCTAAGGCTGAATTTGTGTCACCAACTATCTGTGCTCAAATTATGTGGAACCGGAAGGGAACATTATATTGCTTGCTCAACAACAGCCCCAAGAATTTCTGAAAGCAAAAGACTTCTCTGACTAGTTCTGGGAGCGGTGATAGGTCAGAGAGTCATATTACACAGTCAGCCTCTATTAATTTGGACCATGCAATTTGCATTAATATAGAAACTCAAGGTCTTTCTCTCCAGGATAAACAGGAGGGGTGAAAGTACATCCATGCTGTGTCCCTCTTTGTAAGAAAAAAAGATTAGAAGCCTGACCATATGTCACCATTTTTGCAAGGGGCAAAATATATAACATTGTGCAACATGCTGAAAGCAGTCAGTAATGCATAGCTTTGCAAATCCTTCCAAATAAAGGTCCAAGATAGCAAGTGAAAGGCTTTTTGAAGTAAAAATGGCTACTACAGATGTGTTTTGAATATTTCTGAGTTGATGCAAATTGCAGAGTACTTGCAAAACTTCTATAAATACCCTATATTTTATATGAAGCTTTATCTCAAGCCCTGAAGCAAATTAGAAATCATTTGTCTTTTGCATTCTAACCAGAATTTTTATTCCATAGGAAGGTAAGAAAACTGGGCTGTAATTGGCTGTTAGGGAAACTACCATTCTCTCCATTGGGAAGGAGACAATTAGAGTAATTCAGGCGGAATATGGTATTCTGTCCCTTATAAAATGCCTTCAAATAGACTTAAAGGTTTTCCCAACTCCTTTTTTAAAAGGTTTAAACAAATCCAGTGGCATCCCACCTGGTCCTGGTGCTATGTAACCTTAACAGATCCTGTCACATGGTAGACTTCAGTTTTGTAGGGACTGCTGAGTTCATTTATTTCTCTTTTACTAGCTTAAGTCATCCCCCCGCCCACACCCACACAGAATAATGTTATGTCCCATTGATCCAGTGAGTAGCAATTGTGTATAATTGTTAACAAGAGCTCTTCGTTGGACTGTTGATATCTATCAGGGTGTAACAGAGGGTCCCACTTTTGCTGTCTAATATAATCTTTGTGCACACTTTTTCTCAAGTATTGTAGCTAGTAATTTGGGATTAAATACCTAGCCCTAGTAAATACCTAGCCCAGGTAAAAACTTAGCCAGGTAAAGTTCCTTTATCATTTCTTGCTTATTCTGAATCCTTTAATGTTAATGGTTTTAAATTCTTTCATGTCTGCTCTTAACTTCACCTTTAATCCTAGATTTTGGCAGTTGCTTTTTTATTGCCTTTTTTCAGGGTCCTGATTTGTGACTCAAACTTTTAAATTCTGCTAGGTGAGGCATCTCTATCAGCTTTCCCCTTTGATATACATATTTCCTTAATTTCCACTTTAAAAACTCCCATAGTATTGACACTCAGATGTCTGCCTCTGTGTTACCTTTCCAGGATGTTTGCAATCCGTGTCTTAAGAATTCCCTTTCCGTTGATTTCATTAACAGTTCAAGGCTCCAAGGTCTCAATTTCCCCCAAACCATATAAATTGATCATTAAATTTCACCTCCCTGACTTGTGTCAATAAGTTGGGGACAATGAGGAAGTAGTCTATGTGGCTGGCTATTCTTGTGGACAGTACCAGAATAAATGTCTAGCCTCCTGATTTTGGATACATCATGCAGATAATAGAAAAAACTTTCTTCCTAATTCAGTCACTTTTTCTCTGTGTATCGCTATCCTGGGTTTCCCATTTGGAATTTTATCTGTACTGGACTTCAGCATCATATTAAAACTCATCCCATTGATAACTGTGATACAACATCCACCTATCTCACATAGTGCCTTTGCAAAGAAATCAAATGTCACTGTTTTATTTTGGCCACATTAATTCCCAATTAGCCTTTTGCCCCACTTACTAAGACTTATGTGATGTTCCATTGACCCCCCCCCCTTGTCCACTTTATTCTTAAGATTGTGCTGACCTAAATTACCCCCTTCCAGTCAGCCTTTGTTAGTGGAAGCTGTTTGTCTTTGACCCTCCAGAGTCCCTTGGTAAAGAATTCAAAGCATCTTTTTCTTAACTTGGGTTCCTGCAACAGAATCACTTGTGGTTTATAGCGACTGAGTATATCAAAAAGTGCACACCTTGTAACAGGTGCATTCAACCTACCACCACCCCCTGAATGAACCATGTTATTCTTCTGATCTCATTTCATTTGCCTGTTAAGGTGGTGTTGGTACTAAAATTGTACATAGATGAGTCAGCTCCATGGTGAGCAAGAATAAAGTCCTGACTATGGTGTAGCCAACCTGGGTTTAAATAGTGGCTCAGTCATCTGTGCTGGAAGATCAGAAGGTCTTGGGTTCTATTCCTACAACAGATAACTAATCAGAAAAAATAAATGAAATTTCCAGCCAAGCTAGAACTTCCAGTGAGTGATCTCCCAAACCTCTTGTAACAGAAACACATGGGATATATGCAAATGACCCTTATGAACATCAGGTGTTTCAGCTATATGGCGATTCTGATTGCCCTGAACATCAGGTGTTTCAGCTATATGGCGATTCTGATTGCCCTGAACATCAGGTGTTTCAGCTATATGGTGATTCTGATTGGCCTGAACATCAGGTGTTTCAACTATATGGCGATTCTGATTGCCCTGAACAGGAGGTGTTTCAGCTATATGGCAATTGTGATTGCTCTGAACATCAGGTATTTC
This sequence comes from Protopterus annectens, assembly GCF_019279795.1. Classification (NCBI taxonomy): domain Eukaryota; kingdom Metazoa; phylum Chordata; order Ceratodontiformes; family Protopteridae; genus Protopterus; species Protopterus annectens. Next base: position 381,555,087 of record NC_056744.1, read on the forward strand.
AGCTATATGGCGATTGTGATTGCCCTGAACATCAGGTATTTCAACTATATGGCGATTCTGATTGCCCTGAACAGGAGGTGTTTCAGCTATATGGCGATTGTGATTGCCCTGAACATCAGGTATTTCAGCTATATGGCGATTGTGATTGCCCTGAACATCAGGTGTTTCAACTATATGGCGATTCTGATTGCCCTGAACAGGAGGTGTTTCAGTTATATGGCAATTCTGATTGCCCTGAACATCAGGTGTTTCAGCTATATGGTGATTGTGATTGCCCTGAACATCAGGTATTTCAGCTATATGGTGATTCTGATTGCCCTGTTATTTGACCTGTTGTCTGATTCTGTTGTTGTTAAAACAGATAACTGGATTAATTTCCTTAACTAATACTGCAGTGCAATATAAGGGGTGTGCTGGACTCCTGATTGTGCATTCCTTTGGATGAGACACTAAACCAATGACACACCTGCTTGAGTTGGTGGTAGCTCAGATGTACATAATGGATCCCACAGCAGTTACTGAAAGAAAATAGTGGAAGCTCCCTAGTGCCCTATCTAAATTAATCCTAGCCAGTATGAATACCACTTCCAGTCTCCCCTGAAAAGAGATTATTTCTCTAGTGCGACCAACCCAGTCAGGAAAGTAAAAATAAATAAATCTGTATGAGCTGGCCAGGGACAGATGGTGGTGAACAGCTGCTGCCAGCCTTGCCCAGGGGAGGGAGGTAGTGCTGGCTCACCACTAGGGTGCAGTTTTGTGGGAGCACTGGCATACATCTCAGCTGTTCATATTTTTGCCACATATTTTTGGTCTGTTTCTGGCAAATTGCTAAGGATTTTAGTCATTAAATAATGACAGATATTTGAGTTTCAGTTTTCATATTCTTCAGAAAATGCATGCTAACACCAAACCTGTTATTCTAACAACTGTCTATGTTCATAAGTGCAATATTTACATTTTTTCAGTATTTTAGTATTTTGGGGCCTTTGTCTCCATATTATTTTTGACTTTGTCCAGATCTCTTGTGCTTGGATGCTGTGACCATGGAGACCAGTCTTGTAAACATGCTTTGCCATTGTGCCATAGGAACATGCCAGAAGACTCACCCTGTGGAGACACAGTCCTCGCAGTGGCATCAGGTAGCAGAACTTGGAGAGCTGCTGGATGGGTGCTCTGCTAGGGATAGGGTAGGCCACCCAACAGGACCATTAAGCTGACCTACTCCCTAACACCTGTTTTTCATTGATGGTATAACGAATGGCCTAATTGGGTTTGCTGGTCAGTGACAGATGGATTGGAGGGCTCTCTCCTACCAACAGAATGATCAGATCTCACCCCACCTAAATAAATGGACCAATTTCTGCAGGTTGGGGAGCTATTGGGCGAAATACTATGGGGGATACAAAAAAACTGTACATAGATACTATGTATCCATTTTAGCTATTCATTTCCCCTCTAACAATTCAGTACAGATTAATAAGGATGACTAGAAAAAAAGTTTTTATTTACACAAAACAGAAACACTTAGATTTTCTACCAACATAGTATGGCCATGTAGTTATTTATTTTATTTATTTATTTATATTTGTTGACCGGGAGTGCTCGACTGGACGTAAGTCCATTTTCAGCGGAGGCCCGAGGAGAAAAGCTCCACAGTTAAAATAAACAGACAGTAGTTACATTGGATTACATAGCGATTAACAATTTACATAGCAATTACTTACAACATATTTACAGATGAAGAACATAGTACATCAGTAGACAACTAGAATCTTTATCTGTGAAGTACATAACAGACATTAACAAATGTTAAAATAAGAAGTTCCTGCTGTATAAGTACTAGGCTTATGAGCATCTGAGCTTGCTATAATCAAGGTAGTTAGTGGAGTGGAAAGAAAGGTAGTTGTTGGATGGGGAAGGTGATATTAGAGGAGGATGGGGAGGGTGATATTAGAGGAGGAGTTGCAAGGGCATAGCCAGCATGTTATCTCTGGTTTCCCAGTTTCCTGCCAGAAAACACTTGCAGTCACCTGCAGCCAAATAGAAATAAGCCTAGATAAAGAAGCTTTTTAGATCTTTATCACAGTTCAGATGACCCAGCTCCTCCTGGGAATGTGCTGTGCAGTAAGTTTGTTGGCAAGTTTATCTTGATTCTGGCTGTTATTCTTTGGGGTCTTTCTAATAAAATGGAAAGTGCTCATTTTGGCTTCTGTCCTAGTTCCTGACTAAGACAACCACTACCACTTATACGCAGACAGTCTGAAGATGCAAAGACTTTTCTTCTTGATCTGTGTAGTAGGCCATCAATTTTATTTTCTGGCTCTCTTTCCCATCTCTGTAATTCTACAGCTTGAAAAATGTGCTCATTTACTTCCACTGTGTGTTCTTGCAGAGTGGTCTGCTGGGTTTCAGTTCACAAATCAATGATCTCCAGCGTGTGTTTTGCATTCTAGCTTATTCCCTTAAGTACTTTCATATCTTGGAGTATTTTCTGCAACATGCTTATAAAGGAATTGATTTAGGATTGGAAGGTTGCACAGTTCACAATTTTTTTCACCATCTCACTGTTAAATAATGCATTCTTGGTCATTAGGGTGCTTCCCCAGCTTCAAAACAATGAAAACTATCTTTAAATAATCAGTAAATGTCCCATCCACAAGCACATCCATTTGTATATATACACAGATAGAGAGTTTATACACACACACACACACACACACACACACACACACACACATATATATATATATATATATATATATATATAGACAGAGATAGCTGTAGAGAGATATACAGATATAAAACGTATATAATATGTATGTGTCTGTGTATATGCAAAATTAAAACAGATTCTAACTGCAGAATGCACAGTAAAGCAAACATATATTTTTACAAGTAGTAAATATAAAAGAAATACAAGCTATGATAAATGAGTGTTATGGCTTATAATGCTAAATTCTGTGAAATTTCATTATTTTCCAGTACTTATTCCACATTTTTTAGTTTTCTGGTATTGTTTTTTTTTTCCTTGGAAAACTGGAAAATCAGTGTTCCTGCAGCTTCACAGTAAAGGAAAATAGACCTAAACATAGGATTTCTATAGCTGCCCATAAATACATGCTGATGGTTTACAGTGAAGCAAACCAAGCCTGTGTTGTGGGGGCTCTGTAATGCTTACAAATAAATATCTGTTGATGGACTGATGACCTCTATCTCATTGCATGTCCACTGTAGCTAAACATTGCATGGTTTGCCAAAACGGGAAATGACTGAATGAATTTTGCTGTACTGTGTCGCTTTAAAAATCCCTTGACTTGGGGAGAAACACTGAAAGACCCCAGTTCACACAAGAGGTGGCTCCTCACATTTCCTCTCATTAAGCATAACCTACTCTAAGGTGAGTGTCGTTCAGTTGTTGTTCAAAAAATGTTTGCTGAAATTATTTTTTTTGAACCCACAGTTTCTATACACTTTTAATTAGCTGGGCAATTTCGTGACAATCATTTTTCAAATCACGCTTAATACACTTTTTCTTATAAATGTAGTTAATAACGTGATAAAGAATATAGAGAAGACGCAATCTGCAATGATACCCCTAATGCAATTTTTATTTTTATGATAAAAATGTTACTCAGGTTGCATAAAGGGAAAAAGCCTTAACTGTAGCCCAGTCAACCCAATTTTGATTAATGGTTCATGCAACTGGCTGAGTGACAGAGTGTATAGATGTGCCTGTCTTGGGCCCTAGCCAGTGAGCTCTGGCAGAGACTGGGACTATGGGGACTGAAGTGACTGGACTGGGAGTTAGAAGAGATGAAGTGGACATGATCTGTCTGCATCCGGGGGCATGCACGTGCTTGTTGTAGTCCTTCCATTGCCATCCAGCTGACACAAAAGTGTGTATGTTTGCAGCACAGGAGATGTGGGTATAGCCCATGTAAAAGTCTTCAACTACAATTTGACATCCCTGTCTGGCCTGTTCTGCTCCACCTGCCCAAAGTCCTTACACTGAGTATGACCTATGTCTGTGTTTAGAGTGCTCTCTCTGGTGGGAGGCACTGTCAGTGCAGGTCACAGTGGGGACCCTGCTGGAAATATGGGGAACTGTGAAGGTGGAAAACTGGGTGCAAGCATAGGTGTCCAAACTTAGGAGATGTGGGAGGAAAAATAGATGCAAAAATATATATACATATACATATATATATATATATATATATATATATATATATATATATGTGTGTGTGTGTGTGTGTGTGTGTGTGTGTGTGTGTGTGTGTGGGTCTGTGTCATATGACCTAAATTTCATTTGACTGAAATTCATTTGACCGAGACCATGATACCGAAATTTCAAAATACTGAAAACTCACTTGACTGAAACTCATAACACCGACAACTTACAATGCTAAATTGCAAAATAGTAGTGGCAGTGTGTAGACTACTGTAAGGTAAGTGAAAGGTAGATGCCCTTTTCCCCACTGTAGTGCGATCCTGGAGTTAGTATAAATAGTTGGGGGGGGGGGCACTGCCATCCCCACCTAGTTTGGTTTTATATCGTCCAGTTTCTGTTAAGAGGGCACGTAATTAGTTTTTAAGTTCTGGAAAGAGTTAGTCATTGGTGTTGTAAGTGTGCATGTCTATAGTTTACAAGTTAGTATGTTGAAATTTAGCATTGTAAGGTTTCAGTATTATGAGTTTCAGTCAAGTGAGTTTTCAGTATTTTGAAATTTCGGTATTATGGTCTCGGTCAAATGAATTTCAGTCAAATAAAATTTAGGTCATATGAAGTAGAACTTCCTTGACAATTGTTGGGTGGTATGGCAGGGCACACTGGATAGATGGCATCAGTTTGTGGCTTTTCTCAATGGTAATAGACATGGTATTCAGTTTAGTGGGAAAATAGCCATAAAGTGGAATTTTTGGATGTTATTGTTACAAAGGCTAAGGAGGGAACAGTAAATATAGACTTATATCGGAAGCCATTTACGAAAAATTCATTGTTGCGAGCCGATAGTAACCACCCAGCCATATTCTCACAAACATTCCTCAAGCTCAATTTAAGAGACTCAAACATATATGTAGTCGACAAGATGATTTTCAGGTACAGGCCCAACAGCTGAGGTCCAGTTTCTTGGCCCGGGGGTACAAAGCCAGAGACATTGACACAGCCATGCACGTAACCAATTTCATGTCAAGATCACAATTGCTAGAGGCTAGTGAGTTACCACAAAAAGATAATCCGGATATTAGGCTTATCACTAAGTCTGGCAGTAACACCTTTAAAATAAGAATAATAATATAATTAATAAGAATATTAAATATACTGGCCAAGGCTCTTGAACCCCTATAGTGCCTTTTTTAGGCAACGCTCAAAAGACAAACCCACCTCCTTAGACAACACAAGGAAAAAGAAACTAAGGGTAATGCTGCTCAACGCCAGAAGTCTAAACCTCAAGATGCACGCACTCGAGGCTCTCCTCAGTATGGAGAATATCGATATCTGTGCAGTAACAGAAACCTGGTTCAAGGCTCCCGAGAGCACCCCAGCACTACCAGGCTATACCTCATACCATGCTTTTCGGCCCCAAAACTCGGACTGAACCACAAGAGGAGGGGGAGTATCCATATTCATCAAAGATACCCATACCTCCAGGCTAGTGGCACTGCACGAAGCATCTGAGACCATCCATGTGCAACTAACAGTGGGCAAAACTGCCTTCCAGTTTGTAGCCTGCTACAGACCACCCTCCCAAACTCAGGAACCCCACTTGGCTATCCTGAAGACACTGGGGAATATGAAGGTCTCTCCAAACACCATTATATTGGGTGACTTTAACTACCCAAACATAGATTGGGAGCACTACTCAAGCCCCAACACCCTAGCCCAATGGTTCCTAGAATTTATAAACTCAAATGCTATGGAACAACTGGTCACCACTCCCACAAGAGGGGAAAACATATTGGACCTGATCATCACCAACATGGGGACTCTATGTTCCATACCAGAGGTATACCCCTCATTGGTAAGATCTGACCATAAATTAATCACTATGGACATCAATATCCCGTCCCCACCCCCAGCAAAGGAAACCACGGTCAAAAACTTCTCAAAAGTAAACTTCCCACTTCTCAAAACCAAGGTGGAATCCTTCAAAGCCCCAGGGCCAGTGGAAAATACGGCCCAAACCGCAGAATCATTTACAAACGCATTCTATGGATACCTACAGGAATGCATGGATCGTGCTATCCCAAATAAAACCAAGACACACTCCTCCAAGGGCAAGAGACCTGTCTGGTGGACCCCAGCCATAAATAAGCTGTACAACAGAAGGAGGAAGCTACTACACGACAGAGCAAAATCCCTGAAAGGGAAGGCAACGCTGATCAGTACTAGCAAGAAACTATGATCCCTCATAAAATCATCTAAGGCTAGCTTTGAAAGAAAAATTGCACAGGACACTAAAGATAATCACAAGGCCTTCTTTAGTTATGTCAGAAACCTGGGTGGAAACTCCCAGATATGCTCTGAGTTAGTGCAAAATGACAAAAAATACACTGAACCCACAGACATTGCCAGCATCCTGGCAGACAGGTTCAGTGCAAACTTCTCCCCCCCTTCCCCCCCAAATGAGCAAATGACTATCCCAACAGAGTGTAGCCTCCCTGACATCACAGATGCACAGGTGAGAGCTGCCCTCTCCAAAGCAAAAAACACAGCATCAATGGGACTGGACGATGTCCCAGGCTGCGTTTTACATGAGCTCCAAGAAGAACTGAACCCTCACTTAAAATCACTATTCAGTCTCAGCCTTACAACAGGATATGTACCCAAAGAATAGCGTACAGCAACAGTGGTCCCACTCCATAAAGGTGGTGCCACAACAGACCCTGGAAACTATCATCCTATAAGCCTAACTAGCCTGGTCTGCAAAGCTATGGAGCGTATCATCATGGAACTCATAAATAAAGACATTGGGAACCTCCAAACACTGGATCCTACCCAATTTGGCATTGTTAAGGGCAGATCTTGCCTCTTGAACCTGGTCGATTTCTTTGAAACAGTCACCAAGGCCATAGACGAAGGGAAGGTAGTCCACACAGCCTACCTTGACCTTGCAAAAGCCTTCAACACAATACCCCACTCAGGCATCATAAATAAGCTCACCAACTTAAATATCAACCCCTATGTCACAAGATGGGTTGCAAACTGGCTTAGGGATAGAACCCACATGGTCAGAATTGCAGGTGCCATGTCAGACTCTAAACCAGTTACAAGTGGCATCCCACAAGGCTCAGTCCTGGGACCTCTCTTGTTCGGTATATATTTCTCTGAGGTACAGGCTAACACAGGAGGACTAGGGCTGACAAAGTTTGCAGATGACTGCAAACTGGGGGCTATAATCGACTCGCCGGCTGACACAAGCATCCTCCAAAAAGGTCTCACAGAGATGGATAACTGGTGCCAGAGCCATGGCCTAAAGCTAAATGCCAAAAAGTGCATAGTCATCCCCTTTGGGAAAAACAAAGTGCCCACAAATTACCACATAGGTGGTAATCCATTAAGTACGGAAGAAGTAATTAGGGATTTGGGGACCCAAGTAGATTGCAATCTCTCCTTTGACAATCACATTGCTAAAGTGGTTAGAAAGATATTCTATATAATCCACCTTATCACAAAGGGGTTCACATCTAGATCAAGAGAAATCATTGTGCCCCTCTACTCATCACTCATCAAGCCCATAATTGAATACAATGCCCCATTTGGGATGTACCTTACCCTACACCTGCTACAACTAGAAAGACCCCAAAAGTACCTCACCAAGAGGATCAAGGGACTCAAACAGATGCCCTATGCAGTTAGGCTAAAGAAACTCCAGCTCTACTCAGTTGCTTACCGCCTACTCAGAGGCGACCTGTGCCTGACGTATAAAGCCATGTCCAACCCTGAATTAATGGACATGCTCCACCTCAAGAAATCCAAATCCATCAGAGCTACACATTCCAGTGACTTAAACCTCAGCACAGAAATAAATAGAACATGCTGGAGGGACAGATTCATATCCCAGAGGCCCCCCTCACTCTAGAACAAAATCCCAATCCATGTTAGATAGAGCCCCTCAATGACCCTCTTCAAGAAGAATCTTGACGTTTGGATGGGAGATCGTAAATTTACCCCTGGGATCTCTTCTGTGTCACTGCTAGACAGAGGCATGGTAAACTAACCTTAAATGGGCTATCTTCTGTGACCTACTATACAGAGGCACAGTCAACTAATCTAAAAAGGGTGGCGAAAGCCAAACACACTCTGGCTAGGCTTGTAAATGCCCTAGGGCAGATAGCCTAGTATCAACCTATGAACCTAAGAGATACAATCAAACAATATTGGCATATATTGAAAACTGACAGGTTTTTGGGTCCACTAATAGATAGCCAGTGTCGGTTTGGATACAAGCGAGGTAAGACCATAGGTGAACATCTAGCCAATTTCAAGAAAAGTAACAGAATAACACCTATAAAACTGGAAAATAGGATAGTTGGCATCACTTTTTGCGATTATTGTGTTTATTGTAAGGTGGTCTCCAAAACCAAGTCATTTACTTCAATTAATAAAGCAAAGGTGTATGATATAAGACATCTAATCACGTGCACTAGCGAGTGGGTGGTATATATGGCTGTGTGTCAATGCAGTTCATTTTATGTGGGACAGACTTCTTTAAGCTTGAAGCAAAGAATTGCATTACACATTAGCGATATCAATTGTACAAGGGTACGTAGTGCTCTATACAAACACACATTGGTACATACTGGGGCCCACTTCATATTCCTGGGTATTGATAAGGTAGTAGGGAATGGACTAACTATAGCACGTAAACACAAAAATTTTAACACAAAAAGAAAGAATGTGGGTAGTGTATTTGGGTGCACTATTCAAACCAGGATTAAATGACCATTGGTAATGGATGTTTAGTTCAGTATTATGGAACTTGAAAAATAGAGGTTAGACAAGTATTGTGGGTGAGCTGTGACAATATAGGTTATACACTGCTACTGTTTATTTAATATACTCAAGGAGTATCTGTTTTATTGAGGATGCTGTTACTTTAAGAAGCCCTATAAGAGAAATGTATAAAATGGGTTTCTACCTTTCTGGAAGTGCACACTGAAGACACCAGTGGGCGAAACCTAGGTTTGTATTGGCTGTGGCAGATTGGTCGTCCATTAAAGAATATTTGAAACTCTATTGCGTGTTCTTAACTTTATTTTACCCATTTGGGTTGATGTAGGAACAATAGCACTGGATATTTGGTTTGTGGATGGATTTTTTTTATATCTGGGCACTCAGTACACTGAGCACTGGTTGTTCGTAGATGTGGTGTTTTTTATATATATATATATATATATATATATATATATATATATATATATATATATATATATATATATAAACAAAATCTGTAGTACTTATGATCAGTGAATAGGTGCCACAAAACTGTATAGTCAGTTTAAAAGCTGCTGAAGTGATGGCATAAAAGAAAGTCATGTTAACAACTTTCATAATGGTGAATGTACGCAGAACTCTCTGAGGCTGCAGGGATTTGGATAAGTTATATTTCTGTAGTGTCTGCTTTTTGGACACCAAATTAATTCAGTGAAATATATTCAGTGAGTCATATTTCTCTAAATCACTCTGCAGTGAACTATGGGGTTCCCAAGTCCTTTATCTTATGACATGGTAGCACTGTCTTCACTGCCGTCAGACAGTATGCTGTGATTATGACAAATTATATCTATTCATGAGGCAGCAATGGAATATGATTTTGGAACATGTTTGGTAGGATATTTTGTTGCTTCTATACAGAGAGGTCCTGTGCAGTATAAAGACACAAAGATTACACTCCTACATATAAGAAGACATATTCTTTATTGGCTTTGCAAAAATATTTTCAATAAACAAACATGCTAACTATAATACTATAATTCATAATATGTCCAGATTCTAAATTACAACAAATAGGTGTTCTGAAATATATATCACTCATAGATACTAACACTTTGGATTACAATACCTTTTAACCTGTCAAAAATTATTCTAAACATGCCTTTAGCATGAAATTCACATGAGACCAGCAAGCACAGAGAGGCATGGAGCTGATTCAAGTTCAACAACTAACTGACATATCTGCTAGACTCATTTTTTTTTTCGTCCCCTCAGACCTCATTTTTACCAGCCCCTAGTACCCAGGGGTTGGGAGGGTGGCTTAATGGTTAAGGTGTTTGCCTTACAAACACAAGGTGCAGGGTTTGAGTCTCACAAGGGATAATTGACTAGGCTTAAAATGGCTCGCAAGGGCAGTTAGCTTAGTACTAAAACTATGAACCTATGAACCAATGTCCACACCGGGTCTAACAGCTACTCTACAACATGCTCAGACTTACTCCATTTTTACTGGTGTCAGTCTTGGTTCCTGATGGTATCCAGGGGACTCGGCTCATCTGTGATTATGTTCATGAGGGATTTTTTTTTGATTACCTACCCATTCCCTTTCCTCATCCCCCACACTTGTTGATTACATCCAAAGGCAACTCCCCTCTTTGGACCATGCCTGTCATTAGGGAGTATATCAACGTGCACCCTCCCACCTTTGATGGGCACATTTAACTCTTCCTTGCCGCTACGACAGCCACCCAAGCCACTAATCAAACCCTGGTTGGCTGGACCATAGGCTGGGCTTTATCCCTGTACATCACTAATGTGGCCTGATGGACTCAGTTTTAATACAGAATAGAAAACAATATTATACATAAATAGAGTTGCCTTGGGGAAAAATAAAACAGTTGGTTATAGGTTTACAACAAAACTCATGGGGTGAAATATCAGTAATGCGCAATTCTACAGTTGCATTTAGTTGCTGCTGGTGAAGTGAACATATTTATATGAGTTGAACAACATGAATGGAAAGCCATAGAGGTTTGTCTGGTACAAAACTGTAAGTAAACTAGACAGTACTAATTTAGTATGTCTCTGAAAAGTTAATTTAATAAAAGGTTAATAAGACATGAAACTATACAGTAGGATTTAGTTGTAGCTGAATTAAGCAGACAGCTAGAGAATGATCAGTCAGGGGTGGCATTATACTGGGGTACACAAGTGCACATGCCCCAACTGTGAAATAGTGTGGTCAGGGAAAACTACAAAGACATTGTTTTTGTATCAACATACACAGAAATACAAAGGCTTTTTTTGCATTAACATACACAGAAATACAAAGGCATTTTTTATTCTAACACGCATAGAAACAAAAGGCATTTTTTTCTCTTAAGATGTACATACATATCTTGCTGTAATATGCTTTTACTAGGGTAAATGAATGAAGTCACTCAACATTGTTTTTATGTGAGCTGGTAGTGTGTGTATGTGTGTACAAGACAATCCTAGGAGCACTGGCTGATTAACTGACTTGCTCAAAGTCACACAGTAGGTAAATGGAGACAGAAAGATTCAGTCCCTGTACTATTGACCCCAGAAAGCTCAGTAAGAGCTTAGAGCCTTAATCCTCTGTGCTAACTGCCAGATGTTGATTAACGTCTTCATTTTATTTATTTATGTATTTATTGATTGATTGATTGATTGATTGATTGATTGATTGATTGATTGATTGATTGACATTTGCTTACCGGAAAAGTCCAACTGGGTAGAAGCCCACTTTCAGTGGAGGCCCAGGAGAAAAGCTCCAAATTATTACAAAATATTTTAAGAACAATAATTTTACAATTTTTAAAAATAAAACAAAAAAATCTGCAGTTTAAATAATTGTAACAAATATAAAACACTGGTTAAGAATTTATAGAAGTTATATGACAATCATTTAATATTTAGAGAAATTTTAGACAGTATGTAGAGAAATTAAAGGCAAGTTAGTCTAACACAAACAGAAATTGCAACATGAAGAGAGGGAAAAACGTTTATAGAATATTTATCGAGAAAGTCAGGGAAGAGAATTTGATAGAAGTAAGTAAGCAAGTGAAGAAGGGAGAGTAAGGCAGTATAAGGAATGAAAATGCACTTGTTCACATTTAGGGATATAATCCTGGTTTTGAGCAAGAACAGAACATGATTTTAGCCAGAAAGTATTTCAGAGTGGTTTTGAAAGGTGAAAAGGAGAGTATTGACCTGATGGATACAGGTAAGGAGTTCCAGGCCTTAGCAACCTTGTATGAGTACAGACAATGTCCAGATTTGAAAGGTTTGTAGACCAACAGGAGTTTTTGTTCACTGGATCACAATGACTGATTGAGAACATAGTGCAGAATATTTTTTAGTACTGGATAGGCAAATGGTTGCCAGATAATTTTATAGGTAGTACGACGTTGTGTATATGTTAGTTGATGAGGCAGTTCTAACCAATTTAGGCTTTTTAGTGCCATACAGTGGTGGGTTCTGAAAGGGGTATTTGCTGCAAATGTAGCAACTTTGTTATACATTGTTCAAGCTTTGATTTTTGTGTTGTTTGAAGATTAGTAAGGATGTGAGTGCCATAAAGAAGTGTGGGGAGGAGATAAGCCACGGCAAGTGTAGTTTTAGGTGTGTTGATGAGAAAGTTTTTGGCTGTATAAAGTATTCCTAGTTTTTGACGAGTTTTTCTTATACAATTTTTATATGTAGTTCGAATGTTACATTATCATCCACTATCACCCCTTATAATTTGTTATGAAAAGTGACTTCAGTGGTTATATTATAAAGAGAGGATTTTAAATTTTGTTTTTTTTTCATGAAAGAGGTATTTGGGGAAAAAGTAGTAGTTTGGTGTTTTTTTTGGGTTGAGCATGAGTTGTGAGTTACAAAGCTATGTTTCACTGGCTGTTAAAGCTTCCTGAGTAATTTTTTGGAGGTGCACCATGTTGTTAGATGTGCAAATGAGAGTGGAATCTGCATATCGTATTAGGGTGGTCTGTTGTGTGGATGTATGGAGGGTGTTGGTGAAAATGTTAAAGAGGAGGAGACCAAGGCTAGCACCTTGTGTTAAACCGGTGGTGACAGGGAGGTAAGGAGAGAGCATGCAGTGCCATTTTAATGACTGATACCTGTTGGACAGGTAGCTTTTGAACCATAGAAGGGTGGGCAGAGAGAGACCTAGTGAAGACATTTGAAGAAGATGTTTGTTGTGACAAAGTGTGCCAAAGGCTTTAGACAAATCTAGAAATAAGGAGGAGACTAGTTTGCCGTTATCTCTAGCTTTATTGACAGAATCTATATAGGTTAGACGGGCAGTGCTAGTACTATGAGAAGGGTGGAAGCCATGTTGTGCAGGGGATAGGAGTTCTTCCTGCAGGAGATAGACTAACAATTGTTTTTGAATACATTTTTCAAGTATTTTGGTGAGAGGAGATAAGATTTCTATAGGTCTAAAGCTATTAATGTCTGTCAAATGTCCTCCTTTGTGCAGAGGGATAATGTGTGGCTTTTTCTACAGAGAGGGAATGTGAGATTCCTGGCTTGACGTATTTATAAGGATTGAGGCAGAGTAGGCAAGGCTATTGGCTGCAATATTATGATTCATCAGTAAGGACTTTACAGTCAGCCAATAATGCCAGTCATTACAATGTTATATTTTTTGTTCAGGAAAATACATGTTTATGCTAGGGTTACCACTTTCCAGCAGTTAATCTTCTGGCTTTAGGGATTTAGTAGTGCTGTGTTTGAACTAATTGAACTAATGTGCAATTGAATAAAAATCCCATTAGGTAATTTCTCACCTCTTGTGTTCATTCTGTGCTTTGTGCATTAGCTGCACTTTGTATAACAATGTTTATATGTATTTTATATCGATTGCCTTAGCTGTTTGTCTGTAGCTTAATTTGTCTTGTGGTGTAGCCCCAGACATATCTTAAAATAGGACAGTTTAGATTATTCTAACTGTAAGGTTAAGAAACACTAAGTAACTAAATAAAATAAATCTAGGTGAGGGTATTACCCCATTGAGAATAACATGCGTGTGTTTCTTGATGGTGGTGCAAATGCTAGTATTCAGTTGTCAAATGGGAATGTTGCACCCCCTTAACTAAGTCCCTCACTGCATCGCTGCTCTAAATTGTGGGTGCAGTTTACAGGTGGCATTTTATGAGCCAGGATTAACAGCCATATTTATATTTCTGGAATTGTTTTGTCACCCAAGAACACCTCTAATTTTACATCCCCCTAACTTCCTAGTTTGATTCTGCTTGTCTAGCTGGTGGAAGAATAAGAGATATAAATGCATGAGTCTTATTAAATTATTCTCCATGAAAATGTATGCTTGATATGCTGGAAAAAACTCAAAACAGAAAATAAACTTGTAACCAAAAACAAAACTAGGCAGCAAGCTGTAGAATTCCAACCAGTTTATTGTTAGCGCTTTCGTTCAGAAAATACATGAACTTCTTCAAACAAAGAAACCCCAAGAGTCCTCAGTTAAAATAACATTATCAATTAAGATGAGATAATTAATTATAAAACCAATTAACATAACTTAAGAAATTTAAAGAGCCAGTGTTATACAAGGTAAAATGTATATGTGAATAAATATAATTGCTTTTTTTTAAAAATCAGCAACAATTTTAAAACCACAGCACATCAGTCTTATTACTTAATTTTCTTATGTGTATAAGTTAATCTAAATACTGTTAAATGCTAGATAACAACTTAAACAGCCCAAACAAGTGGAAATATAAAATTTGTATGAATGTATAAAGATAAATATGTATAAATAAATATTTATAAATTCATTCAACTAATAGAAAAGTTGTTATACAACCAAATTTCATCGCTGAAGTGCTTTCAGTTTCAAAATACATTTTATTGAGCAGTATTCATTAAGCCCTAGAGGAACATGTGCATATGTTTTAATTTGCCAAACAAGTTCCTGTTCTTCAAATTTTAATTCACAGGGCCCATCTCTAATGTTCCTAAATATTTGTTGTAATATTGTAAACTGGAATTTATGTGTGGGGTGTTCTAAAGTGTGTCTAGCCAAAGCATTTGTGGTATTACCCCTACTAATTTGGTATTGGTGTTCATAAATTCTCTGCTTAAACATTCTTTCAGTTTTACCAATATAGTACCCTTGGCAACATTGGCATAAAGCAGCATATACTACTCCTGCTGTTTCACAGTTAAATTTTCCATTAATGATGTAGATTTTATTACGTATGCAAACTTTATTAGTTACCATAATCTGCTGGCACTGCTGACATCTCCCACACTGTTATTTTATGATATGCTGGAAAGTGAGGGGCCATTTCTTAAAAAGACTACGGAATCTGAATATAACAGTTTTACATCGGTGATAAGAAGTTAATATAGTATGTAAACAATAAGAGCCCAAGGCCCTAGGCCTTCAGGAACTCCTACTGATTGTATATTTCTGTAAAGAATACCTTGTGAATTTTGATTGTAAAAGTTTTGTTTAGATAATTTGTTACCTTGTAACAGGCTGTCATGAGGATGCCAAATAAGTGGCGATGTTTTGTGAGAACTTAGTAATTTATAGTGTCAAAGATCCTTTAAATGTAAGCAAAAAACTGTACCTATTTGCCATTGGCTACTGGTAAGGGAGTAAGTTATTATAGGTTCATGGGTAGGTACTAGGCTATCTGCCTGAAGGCATTTTTAAGCCTAGCTGGAATGTGTTGGCTTTCGCCGCCCCCTTAGATTAGTTCCCTATGCCTCTGTCCAGCAGAGCCATTAAAGTGATCCCTGGGGTAAACTTTCTGTTTCCCATCAAGGTTTCTCTTGAAGAGAGTTAGCGAGGAGCTCTGTCTAATGTAGATTGGAATCTTGTTCCAGAGCATGGGAAGTCTCTGGGACAGGAATCTATCCCTCCAGCACATCCTATTTACTGTTGTGGTGAGGTTTAGATCCCTGGAGCGTGTGGCTCGAGGGGATATGGTTTTCTTTAGGTGGAGCATGTCCATCAATTCTGGGTTGGAGATGACCTTGTATGTCAGGCAGAGATCACCTCTGAGTAGGCGGTATGCAACCGAGTACAGCTGGAGTTTCTTCAGTCGAGCTGCACAGGGCATCTGCTTGAGGCCAGTGATCCTCTTGGTGAGGTACTTCTGTGGTCTTTCCAGTTGTTGCAGGTGTCTTGTAAGGTACATCCCAAATGGGGCATTGTACTCTATGATGGGTCTGATGAGTGATGCATAGAAGGGGCTCAATGACCTCTTTCGATCGGATGCAAACCCTTTTGTGATTAGGTGGGCCACATAGAAGGATTTTCTAACCACTTTGGCAATGTGATTATCAAAGGAGAAGTTACTATCTACTTGGGTCCCCAGATCCCTTATTATGTCTTCCATATTTAGGGGGCTACTGTGATAGTTTATGGGTACTTTGTTATTTCCAAAGGGGATGAATATGCACATTTTGGCATTTAGCTTGAGGCCATGGTTTTGACTCCAGGTATCTGTCTCAGTGAGACCATTTTGGAGGATGTCTGTGTCAGCCGGAGAGTCAATTATAACCCCTAGTTTGCAGTCGTCTGCGGACTTGGTCAGCCATAGTCCTCCTGTGCTTGCCTGTACCTCTGAGAAGTATATGCCGAACAGGAGGGGTCCTAGGACTGAGTGCTGGGGAACACCACTTGTAACCGGTTTAGAGTCAGACCTAGCTCCCGCAACTCTTACCATATGGGTTCTGTCCGTGAGCCAGTTGGCAACCCATCTCATGACATAGGGGCTTATGTTCAGGCTGGTGAGCTTGTCTATAATACCTGACTGGGGAATGGTGTTGAAGGCCTTTGTGAGGTCTAGGTAGGCTGTGTAGACCACCTTTCCCTCATCTATAGCCTTGGTAACTGTCTTAAAGAAGTCCACCAGGTTTAGGAGGCATGATCTGCCCTTAGCAAAGCTGAACTGGGTAGGGTCCAGTGTTTGGAGGTTCCCAATGTCTCTGTTGATGAGATCCATGATGATGCGCTCCATAGCTTTGCAGACCAAGCTAGTCAGGCTTATAGGGCGATAGTTCCAGGGGTCCATTGTGGCTCCACTTTTGTGGAGCGGAATAACCGTTGCTGTGTGCCACTCTGTGGGCACATAGCCTGTGGAGAGGCTGAGTTTAAACAGTGTGTTTAGGTGAGGGGTTAGTTCATCTTTGAGCTCATGTAAGACACAGCCTGGGATACCATCTGGTCCCATTGATGCTATGTTTTTGGCTTTGGAGAGGGCTGTTTAACCTGAGTGTCTGTGATTTCAGGGGCACTTTACATTCTTCTGGTATAGTTATGGGCCCTTTTGGGGGTGAGAAGGGGGTGAAGTTTGCACTGAACCTGTTTGCCAGGATGTTGGCTATATCGGTCAGTTCAGTTTATTTTGGGACATTCTGCACTAACTCCGAGCAGATCTGAGAATTGCCACTTAGATTCTTGACATAGCTAAAAAATGCCTTGTGGTTATCTTTGGAGTCCATGGCAATTTTTCTTTCGAAGCTAGCCTTGGATGATTTTATAAGGGAACGTAGTTTCTTGCTGATACTAATCAGGGATGTCTTCCCTTCTTGGGATTTTACTCTTTTCTGTACTAGTTTCCTCCTTCTATTGTATAGCTTGTTTATGGCAGGGGTCCACCAGACTGGTTTCCTTTTTTTGGAGGCGTGAGTCTTGGTTTTGTTTGGGATAGCACGATACATGCATTCTTGTAGGTGCCATAGAGTGCATTAGTAAAGATTTTGCAGCTTGGACAGTGTTATCCTTTAGCATGGGGGCTTTGAAACTTCCCACCTCAGTCTTAAGTAACGTGAAGTTTGCTTTTGGAAAGTTTTTCACACTGGTTTCTTTGACTAGGGGTGGTGACGGAATGTAGATATCCAGAGTGATTAGTTTATGGTCAGATCTATCCAACAAGGGGTTGACGTCTAGTGTGGAACACTGGTCGCCCATGTTGGTGATGACCAGGTCCAATATGTTGGAACAAACCAAAACCACGCAAGGTAGACTGAGTGCACGGATTGTGCCAATGAAGTCCATACTATGAAAAAATAATCCAGCACAAAAAGAAGGTAAAAAATAAATAAAGGCTTTATTGTGGCAACTCCATAAAGAATAGCAAACCAGTTTCGACTGAAGATTCAAGCCTTCCTCAGTGCAACAAAATATTCCATTAGAGCACATCCTAGTGCCTGCTTTTATTTCAATGTATTTAAAGAGATACACCTGAAATAAATAAATTATTTGTTAAACAGAACAACCAAGTCAAAATCTAGCTTAATTCATTAAGGCCAGGTCTAAATAAAGCCCCTAGCCTAATAATCCAAGAGGATTCCTTGTTATTTAATATTTCATGCCATCCTGCTTTGGAAGTTCTGTGCATTTGGATTTTATCTATTATAGTGAAATTAAATTTGGCAGTTGTGTGTGTGGTGGTATGTTTATAAAGGGCATTAGAAATCCTTTTATTTCTAATCTCACTTAAATGTTCACTTATGCGGAGTCTAAAGGGTCTAGATGTTTGTCCAACATAAAAAGATGAACAAGTACAGGTAGCCAAATAAACTATCCAGTCACTGCTGCAATTACCAAAAACTCTGATCTGATACACTTTACAAGTATTACAGCTAGTGAATTCTTTAGTTTTGAAAATGTGTGAACATGCGCTACAGTGACCATAAGGGACATAGCCTACGAGTGTATCACCAAATAATCGGCCACTATTTTGAGTATTTATAGTCCTTCTTTGGACTTCAGATTCTGGTTTACAGGGTATGTTTCCCCTTCTTTTGTGGTAGTTATGAGCAGCATTTGGTCATCTCAGTAGTTCTTTATATTATCATTAATTTACATTCATTTATATCAGCTTGATGAGCTCTAGTTTGTGACCTACATAAAAATATTTGTATTAAGCCAATATATCATACATATACATTTGGCACAAAAATATCATTTTTATATTTCTTTATATATATATATATATATATATATATATATATATATATATATATGTGTGTGTGTGTGTGTGTGTGTATATACATATATGTTGGCATAATATTAGTATTGCCTTATTGTGTTGCATCACTTGGCATCATGGATCTCACCGGGATTTTAGAGGGCCTTTCTGCTGACAAAGACAATTTGGATGTATTTGGCTTACACCCACCCAATTCTAGTGGTTTCACTACTGACATGGTGGATTCTAAACATCTTTGTGGTGTATTATTTCAGAAACTGACTAAGAATATGAGGACACTAAGGGCCAACATTTGGCACCTAAAACTGTTTAAAGCTTATAAACTAAAAAAACATAACACCACAAGGTTTAAGAATCAGAATTCAACCACTAGTGAACATAATTGATGACCAGCTGTCAACAGATTGGGCTCAAACACAACATCAAGCATCTATGTTGTTTGTAGATACACTGATTGCATATTATGAAAGGATGATAGAAACACAGCCTATAGAAATTAATGCCAATTGTCAAGAAGCCAAGACTTATGAGTCTGAAAGTTTTTTCAGTAGCCATTTGACCAATTTGGCTAAGGACTTAGCTACATTAGAAGAACAACTCATCAAAAAGAAAACCCAGAAATTCCAAAGAGACACTGCTGACTATGAAAAAGGGAAACCTTTTGTCATTCAAAAAAGTGTCCGGTTTTCTGATCCCAGTTACAAACCTACCAGTAGAAGGAAGAGACCACCATACCTCCCAACTGTTCCAAATTTCTCGTTTTTTACCGAGTTTTGGGGTCCAAATAATGGGGTGCCATGATTCCCGAGTGGCACCCCTTCATTTTTTTTCCTACTTTTGTTTTAATTTTTTTCTTTCACTTTTTGAGCTGACGTCATCACATGCGCGATGACGTCAGCTCCATCAGCCTGTCGGAATTCAGCTCAGGGCTCACATGCACACATTTCTAGCTGGTTAACTGTCTGTTCAAATGGAGTTCTAGCATGAGCGGAAGGATTGCTAACTTAATTGCTTCTTGGGAAGGAATTGCTGCTGCAAGCATGGGTAGGAAACAACTAAGAATGGGTACTGTAGAGTTATTTTATATTTTTAGCTCATGAACGGAGTTATCTTACTAAGCTTGTATGTTCTGCAATGGAGTTTAGAGGTATTTTCTGGAGTTAGAATTTTCGTTCTGCTTGGTGAACAGAGTATTTTCATTTCTTTAGTCGCGCTAGCATTTTCCTGCATCAGAGGAGTTATTTCTGTCTGGTGAATGGACGGATTATTTTTGTTTTCTTTAGTCTAGGTATTTCTGTGCTTACTGCTTGCTCAGGTTTCACTGTCTGTTTAAATGGAGTTCACTCTCTGCAAGCGCGAACGGGAGTTTAGTGGAGTTATTTCTGTGCTTGCTTTTTCTGCTTGGTGAACAGAATTTTTGCAACAGAGTAGTTATTTCTGTGCTTACTTACGGGAGTTTAAGCATGGGTACTAGTGGGTACTCTTATCTGCAATGGAGTCAGTATTTTTAGCTCCATTTACTAAGCAGGTACTGCAACAGAGTTATTTAAGCAACGGAGTTTAAAGTATTTTCTTGTAGGCAGATTTTAGTGTGTGTGTGTGTGAGATTGTCTGGAATGTTTGGCTCATACATATTTTTGGTCTGTTCCTCATTAAATTATTTTCTGGCAAATCCAGTGAGAATTGAATTCACTAAATAATCATAGCCATTTAAGTTTCAGTCTTCCTGTCTTTCAGGAAATGCATGGTTGGTAACACAAAACATTTTATACTAGCAAACAAATTTTCTATGATCATACAAGTAATGTTTAAAATGTGCCCCTGGTTTGGGGCTTTTTTCCCCTTCCCAATCTAAATTTTGGCTATTTCCAGATTTCTTATGCTGCATAGGTCTTCAGGGGGAGAGAAGTATAGTGCTGCTTATAGTAAGTGTGTTTTTGTTGTTAGTAGTATGACGGGTAGAATACTTTCTTTTGATATAGAAGGCTGTGGGTTCTACTCCCACAGCATGTAGATTGCTGATACTGTACTCTGTATTTTGCAGTCCTGAGAATGTCCTCTTTGGCAGAAATAGCTAGTAATTATGGACCTGTTATCAGTTTGCCATGATGCCATCCATTCCCTGTTGTAATATTACTAGCTTATTTTTTTTATGTAACATAGGCAATTTATATCTCAAGGGCAACAGGCACGTTATTTGTAGATGAAACCATGAAATATTAAGTTGTTTGCTAGCAGCACCTTCTTCATTAGCTACATATCTCCTTAATGTGGAATTATGTGACTTTTACTTCTGCAGAGATTGTGCATATTTACTGATACTGGTGGATTGTAGATGTATGATGGAAATGTTCTGAACTGTGTAGTTTATTCAAATATTGGTTCATGCATTTTGTTTCATTGCTTACTGTAAAATGTTCAAAACAATAAATTTAAAACTCACTGTAACAATTATACAAGGAATATAATTTATTACTGTCAGGAAGGTGTATCAAAGAACATATGTATGTTTTGTGTGCAAGGGGGCCTATGATTTGAAAACAGCCCAAAGCTAATCTTTATCCACCACTGGCCAGATACATTTTCTTTGAATATGTTTTTCAATCAATGTGAGTTTCAAGGGCAGAGAAGTTATAATGCTAAGTCTATTTTCATTGTGAGACTGTATTGCTTTGTTTAGCAGAGGTCTAGTAGTGTATATGCTATAAAATGTAAAATAAAAATTTTAAATGAATTCAAATAAATATTGTAGAAGGAAAGCAGTATGCACATTATAGTGTTTATGGTAAATAGGACAAAATAACCAGGTAATGGGACATTGGAATGGCTGCAGGGGGACTCTGGTGCCATATTTTGGTTATCTGTTCTGCGGTTTGCGTTTAAATGTTGGTATCCCACAATTCCATTGGAGTGGTTAGGGTTACCTAATTATGTATGCAAATTATATGTTAATCAGCATACAGATTTGTACCTATTTTTCATGGGCCTTGTCCAGATTTTTGATGTTTTCAGGTTGAGAGGTATGGAGACCACGATCTATACTTAGAAAAACAGCGCAATCACCAAGTAGTACTTCAGAGGATGAGTCCTCTTCTGCCACTGATTTTGACTGCCTTCCCAACCAAGATTCTCCAGTTGCCAAACGCAAACAACCTTTAGACCCTTTAGGCACAAAAAACGTAGGGGGGGGGAGAAAACATAGAAAGAAATACACAGAACATTCAACAATTGCTACAGCATATTGTAACTCAATAGACAATGTACACAATATCTCCTCATACGAATTGTCAGATATACATAATAAAGTACTAAACAAGGGTCTCAGTTTTATACCTACTTCTGTTGTACCTGAGCATGTTTTAGTTAATGAATTGAATAGTTTTTGTAGATTACTTAATCTCAAAATATTTTTTTCAGATACTGCAAACGCTCAAAGATCTACTGGGTTTCAGTTTGGAAGATCTGAGTTCCAACCCCCTATGGATAAACATGTGGCTATATTCAAAGAATGTGCTCTTAAGGATTTGCATTTCTCTCAAGAGTATCAACCAATCAGACATAACCTGACAAAGTAAGAACATCAAGCATTATATGAACTTAGTTCTAATCATAATATAGTAATTTTACCAGCTGACAAGGGAGGTGGCATTGTAGTGATGGATTGGGAGATGTATCAGGCTGAGGCAGACAAACAACTGTCTGATGCCCGCTTCTATGTACATATGGTTGTTGATCCCACGCCAAATTTTAAAAAACATATTGACTCCTTTTTAGATATAGCCACGGAGGAAGGCATTATCAATCAACAAACTTGCAAACAACTTAAGGTTTCAGACCCGATCCCTCAGTACTTATATTTACTCCCTAAGATACATAAAAATTCTACATGCCCACCAGGTAGACCAATTGTATCTGGGAAGGGTTCTCTAACTGAACCTCTGTCTGCCTTCCTGTCTCAATACTTACAACCGTTATTGTCTATGGTTAGGTCTAGACTAAAAGATACCACCAAATTCTTGAATATCATTCGGGATACACAATTGGAATCTAACTGGTATCTTTGCACACTGGATGTCACCTCCCTTTATACAAGTATACCACATGGGGCTGGACTAGAGGCCATTCAATATTGGCTAGAGAAATCTAAACTATACACTCTGGGTTTCAATCATTTTCTACTTACCCTAACAGAACATGTCTTATCAAAAAATATTTTCTATTTCTATGGTAAGTCTTATTGGCAGGTCAGAGGCACAGCTATGGGCGCATCCTTTGCTCCCATTTATACTGACCTATTCATGGAGTTTTTTTGAAGAGCAGTTAATTTATGATACCAGTAATAACTCCTTTTTAGATGAGTTGGATATTTGGAGACGTTATCTGGATGATTGTTGGATGGTGTGGCGGGGTGATGTAACATATGTGCATGAATTTGTTAGTTATCTCAATAATAACATATGGGATATTCAGTTCACATTAAACATTGAATATCAACAAATCATTTTTTTGGATGTAATTGTTACTCGACAAGAAGACCATACTTTGGAAACTCGGGTACATAGAAAATTTCCAAAATACAATACTTTACTTCATGCTTCCAGTCATCATCCCCGCCACATTATCAACAACATCCCCAAGTCCCAATATTTACACATCAGACGTATATGCTCTTCTGAACAAAGTCATCAAGAATGTCAACAAGATTTAACAAATAGGCTGATAACTAGAGGCTACAATAAATGTCATATTTCCCAAACTGTAACCCAGGTAAACAAAACTGAGAGATCCCAACTTTTGGAATACCAAAATAGAACCATTCAACATAAGATACAGGAATCACAACCAGTTAGATTAGTGACAACATTTGGCAGTAACACTCCAAGATTCAGAGATATTATCAACAATCATTGGGAAATTCTACTTGCACATGAACATTTGAATGGGGTACTTCAAGACACATGTCTATTTTCCTACCGCAGAGGCAGAACCATTAACTCATTTTTAACTCATTACAAATGTTACAATCCATCTGTGCCAATACAGAAAACATTATTTGGTGATACACTAGTAGGCTGTGTCCCCTGTGGTCACTGTAGCGCATGTTCACACATTTTCAAAACCAAAGAATTCACTAGCTGTAATACTTGTAAAGTGTATCAGATCAGAGTTTTTGGTAATTGCAGCAGTGACTGGATAGTTTATTTGGCTATCTGTACTTGTTCATCTTTTTATGTTGGACAAACATCTAGACCCTTTAGACACCGCATAAGCGAACATTTAAGTGAGATTAGAAATAAAAGGATTTCTAATGCCCTTTATAAACATACCACCACACACACAACTGCCAGATTTAATTTCACTATAATAGATAAAATCCAAATGCACAGAACTTCCAAAGCAGGATGGCATGAAATATTAAATAGCAAGGAATCCTCTTGGATTATTAGGCTAGGGGATTTATTTAGACCTGGCCTTAATGAATTAAGCTAGAGTTTGACTTTTTTGCTCTGTTTAACAAATAATTTATTTATTTCAGGTGTAGCTCTTTAAATACATTGATATAAAAGCAGACACTAGGATGTGCTCTAATGGAATATTTTGTTGCACTGAGGAAGGCTTGAATCTTCAGCCGAATCCGGTTTGCTATTCTATATGGAGTTGCCACAATAAAGCCTTTATTTATTTTTTACCTTCTTTTTGTGCTGGATTATTTTTTCATAGTATGGACTTCACAGGTCCAATATGTTTCCACCTCTGGTGGGGGTGTTGACCAGTTGACCCAATGCGTTTGAGTTTATAAATTCTAGGAAATGTTGGGCAAGGGAGTTTGTACTTGAGTAGTTCTCCCAGTTAATGTTTGGGTAATTGAAATTACCCAATATCAGGGTGTTTGGTAGGACCTTTATGTTTCCCAGTGTTTCCAGGAATGTGGAGTGGGGGCTCCTGGGACATGGTGGGTGATCTGTAGCAAGCTATAATTTGAATAACAGTTTTGCCCATTGTTAGTTGCACGTGGATAATCTCTGAAGCATCATGCTGTGCCACTAACCTGGAGGTGTGGGTATCCTTGATGAATATGGATACTCCCCCGCCTTTTGTATTTCAGTCCAGGTTTTGTGGCCAAAATGTATGGTATGAGTTGTAGCCTGGTAGTGCTGGGGTGCTCTCTGGATCCTTAAACCAGGTTTCTGTTACTGCACATATATCAATTTTCTCCATATGGAGGAGTGCCTCAAGTGCATGCATTTTGAGGTTTAGACTTCTGGCGTTGAGTAGCATTACCCTCAGTTTTTTGTTACTTGTGCTATTTATGGCGGTGGGTTTGTCTTTTGAGCTTGCCTAAAAAAGGCACTATGGGGGTGGCAAGAGCCTTGGCCAGTATTTGAAAGCCTAAGGGTGACAGGTGCAAACCGTCTCTAACGAAGCAGCGTGGCTGTCGAGCATGTCATCCCAGGCTGACAGACACTGGATCCACTTAGAATGACACCAGAAGCTTAGCCAATTGTTGAAATTGTTAATTTTTTCTCTATGCCGTGGTATCATTCTTGGTGAGGGAAGGATGCTATTCAGGGTCAGGGTCATACCGGCCTGAGCTACATGATCAGAGAGCTCCTCCATGTCTCTTTTCATGTAGTCCAGGGAGGTGCGACTCAGGTCATTCACACCAACATGGACAATGACAGAGTCATATTTGTACTTGTTCTGGAGTAACCTGAGTGCTTGTGTTATGTGGCGGATCCTGGCACCCGACAGGCAGCTAACAGTAATCTTCGCCTTATTCAGCCTAGTGAGTAGGACATCAGTGTGCCTGACTATAGAGTCACCTATTACTAGTGTGTTGGGTATGTTATTTTGCCTTAAGGGCTGTGATTGCATGGCACACTGGTTTTGTGATGTATGTGTTTCATGGTTTCTGTTGGGGGGGGGTGGAGGTTTCTTGGATGTCTGCTTTGGAGGTCTCTGTTGCTTTTGCAGATTTTTATTTACAGCCTCCGAGTATGTTTTTGTGTATTTATGTGTGTTTTCTGCCGGTGCTGGTTTCATAGGTCTATGTGAGACTGGTGGTGCGATGCAAGTAATTCCCTTCTCCTCTTGACTGTCTGATCCAGTCTTGGGTTGAGAGAGCTTAGCCTCCAGTTTGGCTGTATAATTGCATCTCTCGCATGTATTAGTGTTTGGAGGAAGGAGGAGAGGGTTGTCTGTGTACATGAGGCAATTGTAACATTGCCTCAAAATGCCCAGATTCACCAGTTGGACCGAAGAGTACACCTGAAACTGCCCTTTGGACATGCCTGGATAGGTATAGTGAACTGTTTTACTGATTGGCTGGTAAGGTCAAATAGAGAGCCTTGTCCTTCTCTACAGTATAGGGGGGGGGGTCTAGTGCTAAGGTTTATTAGTGCTTGCTATGAATTTTGAGCAAGTGTCAGGATGAGAAGTGAATGGTTTGAGTGCTTAAGTTGAAAGTTTGTCTAGTTCCAAGGGAAAATTTGAAGAGTAGACTTTGTGGAACCGTGAATAGTTATACCCTAGCTAACCGGCGCTGCCCGGCATGCAAAACCACACAAATGCAAGTTTTATAGTAGGGAAATGAAAACGATAGAAATTAGCCCAAAATCGCCAATAAACTACTAATTTCTGGGCTGAAACCACTCCTCCAGGGACAGATAGGCTGCTTAAAGCTCCCTCTCTCACAGTGAACAGAGAAACTTCCTTCTATCCAAATAAGGTATGGGCAACACAGAAACTTGTAACACAGCCCTGAATTCAGCACTAACCTGAAAACTGGACTATACTAGCTTAGAAAGGCAAGAAAAAAGTATACATATATATATATATATATATATATATATATATATATATATATATATTTTCTTTTTTTTTTGTTTGTTTTGTTTTTTTCAGAAAATAAAGCAGATACAATAAAAAAAAAACACTTTAAATGCACAGAAATGGCTACCGCACTTGAGTTTGTAGCCTACAATAGTTAAATGGGTAATTTAAACACAAAAACGACTTTGTTGAAGTGCAGGTAGTAAAATAAGTACAACATGTAGCTGAAACAAGCTTTTTAAATCACAGAAACTCTAGAAAATCGGCGTTTTAGGCAGAATTAGCTAAAGGCAGCAAGAAAATGCAGAAAAATGATACTTAATCACTCCAAAGTCTCTCTTGTGTCTCTCTGCTGCTGCAGAACTCTGCAGGGCACCAGGCAGGAGCTTGCTGAGCTGTATACTAGTGCAAAAGCCTCGCAAATGTGGGGTTTATAGCAGGGAAATGAAAGAGATAGAAATTAGACAAAAATGGCCAATAAACTACTAATTTCTGGGTTGAAACCACTCCTCCAGGGACAGATAGGCTGCTCAAAGCTCCCTCTCTCACAGTGAACAGAGAAACTTCCTTCTATCCAAGTAAGGTATGGGCAAACACAGAAAGTTGTAACACAGCCCTGAATTCAGCACTAACCTGAAAACTGGACTATACGACCTTAGAAAGGCGGGAAAACAAGTATTTTTTTTATAAAATAAAGCAGACACAATAAAAAAAACACTTTAAATGCACAGAAATGGCTATCTCACTTGAGTGTGTAGCCTACAACAGTTAAACAGGTAATTTAAATACAAAAATGACTTTGTTGAAGTGCAGGCAGTAAAATAAGTACAATATGTAGCTGAAACAAGCTTTTTAAATCACAGAAACTCTAGAAAATTGGCGTTTTAGGCAGAATTAGCTAAAGGCAGCAAGAAAATGCAGAAAAATGATACTTAATCACTCCAAAGTCTCTTATAGGTATCAATGGTCAGGAATGCGAAGGGACAGGAAAGTTTTAGATACTTCAAGCATGAATGTTATTTACATGGATAGATACGTTTCAGAAAGACTTACCTGACAGCCTAGTAAGACAGAAAATATAATGCATTATGCCTGGAATCACCAGCTAAGTACATTCAGTGCAGTTTAAGGTCATGATGTTGTGAAAGCTACTTTAATTTATTTGGTGAAATGTCTAGTAGGTTTGTATACATATTCTACATATATTCTATATATATTGTGTACACATATTCTGTGTTTTGTTTTGTCTTGTGACCTCTCCTCGATTGCTACTGTGCATATATTGTGCCCCAACAAGAAAAGTAACCTCATGCCACCTCTGTAAATGATATCCAAAATATGTTCTGTAGTGCTTAGCACTATATTGTCTGCTTTCTTTTCATGTGTTAACTGTCTAATTTAGATGGTCTTTAGATCTTTTTCAGAAATGACAAATGCCAGAGATTAGATGTACTTTACAATAAAAAATAATAGGAATAAAAAGAAAACAGGCATTTTTTATTTACAACAGGAGCTGAGATTTACAGAAAAATAAGCAGGTTTAAATTACAGTTGGGATTAAATGGAATTTGCATACACAACTTAAATTGTACATATCAAAAAATAGGCTGGGAGTATAAAAACAAATATTGGAAATAATTACATTTGATGTATACAATTTGGAGGATTATACTCTCTGCTGAGTTAATGCTGGAACGTGTTATAAAAATACAGGACCATTACATACTGGATTTGTGAATGTCTTAAAACATCCCTTGTTACAGACGGATAATTATTCTAGTCTGCTATAAATCTTATATGCAAAAGTAGTAGCTTACATGCTGGAGAGCATGCTAGGAAGATTAATGCTAAAATGTGGACTGTGTGGCTAAATGAGCATCTACAATGGAAGGAAGACTTGTGGAGGGATAGTACTTTGTATTTTATTTACAGATATACAAGAAAAGAAGTGTTGAGATCACTTGATATTAGGATGTGTTCTATAAAGGAAAACAGTACGTTCTCACAGCAGTTATATGAGAGGAGATTCTCTACACTGGGAGGTAGAGGAGTTTGCACACAGCTGCACATTTATAAGCCATCTTAATACTTGAGAGTGTGCTGATGTCAGACATTATCATCACTACAGCTGACGGCGCTATGTGATCTCATAGGCATTGTAGTGTAGTTCAGCACATGTACAACAACGATTCATGGGGTGACTAACAGCCAAGATGGAAAGTCTAGTGAGTGTGTGTGTGTGTGTGTGTGTGTGTGTGTGTGTGTGTGTGTGTGTGTGTGTATGCATGCATGCATGTCCACATCTGTGTCCATGTGAGTGGAGTGTGTCATGTGTCTATGTGTCTGTGCACACATGTGTTTGTGTGTGTGTATGTGTGTGTGTATGCATGCATGTGCACATCTGCGTCTATGTGAGTAGAGTGTCTTGTGTGTCTGCACGCACATGTGTTTTTGTGTATATGTGTGTGTGAGTGTGTGTGTGTGTGTGTGCACGCGCACATCTGTGTCTGTGTGAGTGGGGTGTGTCGTATGTCTATGTGTCCATGCACGTGTGTGTGTTTGCGTGCACTTGTGGGTGTGCACGTGTGTGTATGCTTGCATCTATCTCTGTGTGTCTGTATGCTTCAGTTTATATGTCTGTATATCTATCTTTATATACATTTGTGAGTGTATGTGTGTATGTATGTGTATTTATGTTTGTCTATATATATGTGTTACTGCATGTGTGTGTGTGTTTGTCAGTATATTTGACTGTGTGTGTGTGTGTGTGTGTTTGTGCTTTTGTGAGTCTGTCTGTCAATACGTTTGTCTGTGTGTGTGTGTGTGTGTGTGTGTGTGTGTGTGTGTGTGTGTGTGTGTGTGTGTGTGTGTGTGTGTATATGTGTGTGTGTGTGAGTTTGTATATCTATATTTGTGTGTGCATCTGTATGTTTGCGTGTATATGTTAGTCTTGTCTATTCATTCATATGTGCATGTGTTTGTGTGTGTGTGTGTGTGTGTGTGTGTGTGTGTGTGTGTGTGTGTGTGTGTGTGTGTGTGTGTGTGTGTTACGAGACTGAGACATTTCTTTGTGAATGTTGGGAAGTTACAGTGACTGTGTTGGTTAAGCTTATGACACTGGGGCACCATTGTGCCTGTGATCTTCATGCTATTGTCACTGGGACACCATTGCACAAATAATTTTGATGCTATTGACACTGGGGCACCATTGTGCCTGTGATCTTCATGCTATTGACACTGGGGCACCATTGTGCCCATAATTTTGATGCTGTTGACACTGGGACACCATTGTGCCTGTTGTCTTCATGCTATTGTCACTGGGGCATCATTGTGCCTGTGAGTGTCATGCTATTGACACTGGGACACCATTGTGCCCTTACGTTTGATGCTATTGACACTGGGACACCATTGTGCCTGTGATCATCATGCTATTGACACTGGGATACCAGTGTGCCCATAATGTTAATGCTATTGACACTGGGGCACCATTGCACCTGTGATCTTTATGCTATTGACACTGGGACACCATTGTGCCTGTGATCGTCATGCTATTGACACTGGGACACCATTGTACCTGTGACTATCACGCTATTGACACTGGGACACCATTGTGCCTGTTATCTTCATGCTATTGACACTGGGGCACCATTGTGCCTGTGATCTTTATGCTATTGACACTGGGCCACCATTGTACCCTTAATTTTGATGCTATTGACACCGGGACACCATTGTGCCTGTGACTGTCATGCTATTGATGCTGGGACACCATTGTGCCCATAATGTTGATGCTGTTGACACTGGGACACCATTGTGCCCTTAGTTTTAATGCTATTGACACTGGGACACCATTGTGCCTGTGACTGTCATGCTATTGACACGGGGACACCATTGTGCCCATCATTTTGATGCTGTTGACACTGGGACACCATTGTGCCTGTGATCATCATGCTATTGACAATGGGACACCAGTGTGCCCGTAATGCTGATGCTATTGACACTGGGGCACCATTGCGCCTGTGATCTTCATGCTATTGACACTGGGACACCATTGTGCCTGTGATCGTCATGATATTGACACTGGGACACCAGTGTGTCCATCATGTTGATGCTATTGACCCTGGGGCACCATTGTGCCTGTGATCTTCATAATATTGACACTGGGGCACCATTGTGCCCCCATAATTTCGATGCTGTTGACACTGGACACTGGAACACCATTGTGCCTGTGATCATCATGCTATTGACACTGGGACACCATTCTACCTCTGATCTTCATGCTATTGACACTGGGACACCATTTGCCCAGGATTTTGATGCTATTGACACTGGGGCACCATTGTGCCCCCATAATTTTGATGCTGTTGACATTGGGACACCATTGTGCCTGTGATCATCATGCTATTGACACTGGAACACAACTGTGCCCATGGTTTTGATGCTATTGAAATAGGAGCTCCATTGTGCCTGTGATCATCATGCTATTGACACTAGGGCACCATTGTGCCTGTGATCTTCATGCTATTCACACTAGGGTACCATTGTGCCTGTGATCTCCATGCTATTGACACTGGGACACCAGTGTGCCCATAATGTTGATGCTATTGACAATGGGACACCACTGTGCCTGTGATCTTCATGCTGTTGACACTGGGACACCATTGTGCCCGTGATCATCATGTTATTGACACTGGGGCACCATTGTACCCATAGTTTTGATGCTATTGACAATGGGATACCATTGTGCCTGTGATCTTCATGCTATTGACACCGGGGCACCATTGTGCTTGTGATATTGATGTTATTGACACTGGGACACCATTGTGCTTGTGATCATCATGCTATTTACAGTGGGGCCCCATTGTACCCATGGTTTTGATGCTACTGACACTAAGGCACCATTGTGCCTGTGATCTTCATGCTATTGACACTGGGACACCATTGTACCTGTGACTGTCATGCTGTTGACACTGGGACACCATTGTGCCTGTGATCTTCATGCTGTTGACACTGGGGCACCATTGCTGCCTGTGATCTTCATGCTATTAACACTGGAGTACCATTGTGCCTATGATCTTCATGCTATTGACAATGGGATACCATTGTGCCTGTGATCTTCATGTTATTTAACACTGGGACACCATTGTACCAATAATTTTGATGCTATTGACACTGGGACACCATTGTGCCTGTGATCTTCATGCTATTGACTCTAGGACACCATTGTGCCTGTAATCTTCATGCTATTGACAATGGGACACCATTGTGCCTGTGATCTTCATGCTATTGACAATGGGACACCATTGTGCCTGTGATCTTCATGCTATTTGATACCGGGGCACCACTGTGCCTGTGACTGTCATGCTATTTACACTGGGGCACCATTGTGCCTGTGATCTTGATGCTGTTGACACTGGGACACCATTATGCCTGTGATCGTCATGCTATTGACACTGGGGCACCATTGTACCCATGAGTTTGATGATATTGACACTGGGACACCATTGTGCCCAGGATTTTGATGCTATTTAAACTGGGTCGCCATTGTGCCTGTGATCTTCATGCTATTGATAATGGGGCACCATTTTGCCTGTGATCATCATGCTATTGACACTGGGACACCATTGTGCCCAGGACTTTGATGCTATTGAAACTGGGTAACCATTGTGCCTGTGACCCTCATGCTATTGACACTGGGACACCATTGTGCCCAGAATTCTGATGCTATTGAAACTGGGTAACCATTGTGCCTGTGATCTTCATGCTATTGACACTGGAACACCATTGTGCCCAGGATTTTGATGCTATTGAAACTGGGTCACCATTGTGCCTGTGATCTTCATGCTATTGACACTGGGACACCATTGTGCCCAGGACTTTGATGCTATTGAAACTGGGTAACCATTGTGCCTGTGACCCTCATGCTATTGACACTGGGACACCATTGTGCCCAGAATTCTGATGCTATTGAAACTGGGTAACCATTGTGCCTGTGATCATCATGCTATTGACACTGGAACACCATTGTGCCCAGGATTTTGATGCTATTGAAACTGGGTCACCATTGTGCCTGTGATCTTCATGCTATTGACAATGGGGCACCATTTTGCCTGTGATCGTCATGCTGTTGACACCAGGACACCATTGTACCCATGGTTTTGATGCTATTGACACTGGGACACCATTGTGCCCAGGATTTGATGCTATTGAAACTGGGTAACCATTGTGCCTGTGACCTTCATGCTATTGACACTGGGACACCTTTGTGCCCAGGATTTTGATGCTATTGAAACTGGGTCGCCATTGTGCCTGTGATCTTCATGCTATTTACACTGGGACACCATTGTGCCTGTGATCTTCATGCTATTGACCCTGGGACACCATTTTGCTTGTGATCTTCATGATATTGACACTGCAACACCATTATGCCCAGGATTTTGATGCTTTTGACACTGAGACACCATGGTGCCCATGATTATGATGTTATTGACCTTGGGACACCATTGTGCCTGTGATCGTCATGCTACTGACACTGGGACACCATTGTGCTTGTGATCTTCATGCTATTGACACTGGGACACCTTTGTGCCCAGGATGTTGATGCTATTGACACTGGGACACCATTATACCCAATGTTTTGATGCTATTGACATTGGGGCACCATTGTCCCCATGATTTTGATGCTATTGACACTGGGGCACTCTGATCTTGATAGTTGTGGCAGAGAATTTAAATCTCAGCTTATTCAAAGCTGTGCTTCTACCAGCCAAAAACAGAAAAACATGTAGGTAAACTTACCTAGCATTGTAGAATTTTTTAGCCTATGTCCACAAATCAGACCTATCAGCAGTAATGGCACCTGATATATAAGAAAAATATAAAGTTGACTTAAATGCCAAAATTACCATCCAGAAACACAAACCTCATGCATAAACAACTATTTCTCCAAATAAATAAAAGTAATATTTCATTTGCAGTATGTGTTGTCACAAATTTTACTGTCATACCAAGAGTAAAAAAATAGTATAGTCTGTGATATGTAAAACACTGGGACACCATTGTGCCTGTGATCATCATGCTATTGACACTGGGACACAACTGTGCCTATACTTTTGATGCTATTGACACTGGGGCACCATTGTGCCCATGGTTTTGATGCTATTGACACTGGGGCACCATTGTGCCTGTGATCTTCATGCTATTTACACTGGGGCACCATTGTGCCTGTGATCTTCATGCTATTGACACTGGGGCACCATTGTGCCTGTGATCTTCATGCTATTTGACACTGGGACACCTTTGTGCCCATAATGTTGATGCTATTGACACTGGGGAACCATTGTGCCTGGGATCTTGATGCTATTGACACTGGAACACCATTGTGCCTGTGATAGTCATGCCATTGACACTAGGGCACCATTGTCCCTGTGATCTTGATGCTATTGACACTGGGACACCATTGTGCCCAGGATTTTGATGCTATTGAAACTGGGTCACCATTGTGCCTGTAATCTTGATGCTATCTTGATGCTATTGACACTGGGACACCATTGTGCCCAGGATTTTGATGCTATTGACACTGAGACACCATGGTGCCCATGATTTTGATGCTATTGACCCGGGGACACCATTATGCCTGTGATCTTCATGCTATTGACACTGGGACACCATTGTGCCTGTGATCTTCATGCTATTGACACTGGGGCACCATTGTGCCTGTGATCTTCATGCTATTGACACTGGGACACCATTGTGCCCATAATTTTGATGCTATTGTCACTGGGACACCATTGTGCCTGTGATCATCATGCTACTGACACTGGGACACCATTGTGCCCAGGATTTTGATGCTATTGACACTGGGACACCATTGTGCCCAGGATTTTGATGCTATTGAAACTGGGTCACCATTGTGCCTGTAATCTTCATGCTATTGACACTGGGACACCATTCTGCCTGTGATCTTCATGCTATTGGCACTGGGACACCACTGTGCCCAAAATTTTGATGCTATTGACACTGGGGCACCATTGTGCCTGTGATCGTCATGCTACTGACACTGGGACACCATTGTGCCCAGGATTTTGATGCTATTGACACTGGGACACCATTGTGCCCAGGATTTTGATGCTATTAACACTGGGACACCATTGTGCCTGTAAGCTTCATGCTATTGACACTGGGACACCATTGTGCCCAGGATTTTGATGCTATTAACACTGGGACACCATTGTGCCTGTGATCGTTATACTATTTACACTGGGGCACCATTGTGCTTGTGATCTTCATTGACACTGGGACGCCTTTGTGCCCAGGATTTTGATGCTATTGACACTGGGGCACCATTGTCCCCATGATTTTGATGCTATAGACACTGGGGAACCATTGTCCCCATGATTTTGATGCTATTTACACTGGGGCACTCTGATCTTGATAGTTGTGACAGAGAATTTAATTCTCAGCTTATTTAAAGCTGTGCTTCTACCAGCCAAAAACAGAAAAGCATTTAGGTAAACTTACCTAGCATTGTAGAATCTTTTAGCCTATGTGCACAAATCAGACCTATCAGCACTAATAGCACCTGATATATAAGAAAAATATAAAGTTGACTTAAATATCAAAATTACCATCCAGAAACACAAACCTCATGCATAAACAAATACTTCTCCAAATAAATAAAAGTAATATTTCATTTGCAGTATGTGTTGTCACAAATGTTACTGTCATACCAACAGTAAAAAATAGTATAGTCTGTGATATGTAAAACTATTTTGTAAAGTGATATAGGTCAGTTAAGAAACTAAAGCAAATGGGGCAAATTGATTTCCAATGAAAAGTACAAAGTGTGTGTGTGTGTGTGTGTGTGTGTGTGTGTGTGTGTGTGTGTGTGTGTGTGTGTGTGTGTGTGTGTGTGTGTGTGTGTGTGTGTGTGTGTGTGTGTGTGTGTGTGTGTGTGTGTGTGTTGTGAGGGTGGTGCTAATCAGCTATCAGTTTTATAAAAGTAATTCAAGTAATAGGTATTTTGAAGTATGTTTGTACAAATTACTAGTGACATGCACAGTCAGAAGCAACTTTACAGACAAAATGCATCTTTGTTTCTGACCTTATGAGCCCAATAACTACAGTCAAACACAATAAAGGAGTATATTAAACTAAATTTAAAACCTATGCTGAGTGATGGTTTTGCCAAAATCTTTCCATAAAGAGCAGTGATGGGAGTAGTATATTACAATAAGTATTACTGTACTATATTACAATTTCTAGTAACTAGCACACTAGGGCAGCACCGGTTAATCAGATTTAAACTATTAGGGCTACCTAAAGTCCACTCTTCAAATTTTCCCTTAAAACTACCTTCCTCAAAGTATACTACTGTTCTATTTAGTGTATCCTGCAACTATAAATTATCTCTACTTGACTCCCAAGTAGACTATTCTCTATCTGTATAGCGAAGCACTTGCTCCTACAGTACTTATCACCTCGATACAGCACTCTTGTTATAGAAAGTACCCCAAAAAGCAAACCCCATTTCTCGGTCACCCACATCCCCCAGAACCTTTTCTTAAGTTTTTCTGTCTATTCCTTCTAGCATGTCGAGGGATCAGTTGCTAATGTCCTCTCCTGCTCAGCTGGTGAACCTGGGAATATTGAGGCAATGTTACAATTGCCTCATGTACACAGACAACCCTCTCCTCCTCCCACAAAACACAAATACATGCGAGAGATGCAACTATACGGCCAAACTGGAGGCTGAGCTCTCTCAACATAGGACTGGCATGACCAGACAGGAGGAGAAGGTAACCACACACACTATAGACCCAGTCTCACATAATACCATCACAACCTCAAATCATACACATAAACACACAAAGACATACTCAGAGGCTCTGATCAAAAATCTACCAAAACAGCAGAGGCCACCAAAGCAGACACCCAAACAACTACCACCTCAGAACACAACACCTGCAACACATAGACCACACAGTCAGAGTGTCAAGCAGTCACAGCCCTTAAGGCCAAACACAATGCCAGACACACTAGTCATTGGTGACTCCATAGTCAGACACACTGACGTCCCGCTCACCAGACTGAGTAAGGAGAATGTCACAGTAAGCTGCCTGTCGGGTGCTAGAATCCGCCACATAACGCATGCACTCAGGTCTCTCAACAGCAGGTACAAGTACGACTCAATCATTGTCCACGCTGGTGTTAACGACCTGAGACGTACCTCCTTGGACTACATGAAAAGAGACATAGAGGAGCTCTCTGATTATGTAGCCCAAGCAGGTATGACCCTGACCTTGAGCAGTATCCTACCTTCACCAAGAATGATGCCACAATACAGAGATAAAATGATCAGCTTTAACAATTGGCTTAAACTCTGGTGTCATTCAAAGGGGATCCAATGTCTGTCTGCCTGGGATGACATGCTGGACAAGCCACGCTGCTTCGCAAGGGACGGCTTGCACTTGTCACCCCTGGGATTCCGGATTTTGGCAAAGGCTCTTGCCACCCCCATAGTGCCTTTTTTTAGGCAAGGCTCAAATTCTAAACCTACTACCCTAGAACAAAACAAAGAAAAAAAACTAAGGGTAATGCTACTCAATGCCAGAAGTCTCAACCTCAAGATGCACGCACTCGAGGCCCTTCTCAGTATGGAGAACATCGATGTCTGTGCTGTGACAGAAACCTGGTTCAAGGCTCCTGAGAGCACCCCAGCACTATCAGGTTTTACCTCATATCATGCTCCGCCCCAAAACCGGACAATAGCAAGAAAGGAGGAGGGGTATCCATATTCATCAAGGACACCCACACCTCAAGATTGGTGGCATCGCACGATGCATCGGAAACCATCCAGGTGCAATTAACCATAGGCAAGATTGCTCTGCAATTTGTAGCATGTTACAGGCCACCCTCGCAAACTCAGGAACCTCATATGGCCTTCCTGAAAACACTGGAGGGGATAAATGTATCTCCGAACACCATCATACTAGGTGACTTCAACTACCCTAATATAGACTGGGAACACTACTCAAGCCCAAACACTCTAGCCCAAAAGTTCCTGGAATTCATAAACTCAAATGCCATGGAACAACTAGTCACCATCCCCACAAGAGGAGAAAACATACTTGATCTCATTATCACGAACATGGGAGCACAATGTTCAACGCCGGAAGTATACCCCTCACTGGTGAAATCTGATCACAAACTAATCTCGCTGGAGGTCCTCATCCCCCCACCCGAAATGAAAAGACCACAGTAAAGAACTTCGAAGCCGACTTCACACTTCTAAAGACTAGTGTGGTCTCCTTTAAGGCCCCTGAGCCGGCGGTTAACATTACTCAAACCACTGAATCACTTACAAATGCCTTCTACCAGCACCTGCAGGGCTGCATGGATCAGGCAATCCCAAGCAAAACAAAGACTCTTTGTACCAAAGGCAAGCGTCCAGTCTGGTGGACCCCAGCCATAAACAAACTCTACAACAAAAGGAGAAAGCTACTACAAGATAGAGCAAAATCCTTAAAAGGTAAGACACCGCTGATCACTATAAGTAAAAGCTAAGAGCTCTCATAAAATCATCCAAAGCTAATTTTGAGAAAAAATAGCTAAGGACTCTAAAGACAACCATAAGGCATTCTTTAGCTATGTCAGAAACCTAGGAGGAAACTCCCAGATATGCTCAGAATTAGTTCAAAATGATGTGAAGATTACTGATCCTACAGACATTGCCAACATACTGGCTGACAGGTTCAGTGCAAACTTCTCCCCTCCCCTAAAGGAGAGATATCTATACCAAATGATTGTAGCCCCCCAAACATCTCTAACGCCCAGGTGAGAACTGCTCTCTCCAAGGCAAAGAACACAGCATCCATGGGACCCGATGGTGTCCCCGGCTGTGTGCTCCATGAACTCAGTGAGGAATTAAACCCACAGTTAGGACAGCTGTTTAATCTTAGTCTCACCTCCGAATATGTACCCAGGGAGTGGCGCACAGCGACTGTGGTCCCACTCCACAAAGGCGGTGCCTCCACCGACCCTGGAAATTACCGTCCCATTAGCTTGACAAGCCTTATCTGCAAAGCCATGGAGAGGATCATAATGGATCTCATAAATAAAGACATAGGGAACTTGCAGACTTTGGATCCAACCCAGTTTGGCTTTGTCAAAGGCAGATCATGCCTTTTAAACTTGGTTGACTTTTTCGAAACAGTCACCAAGGCCATTGACGAGGGAAAGGCAGTCCATACGGCCTACCTAGACCTGGCGAAGGCTTTTGATACAATACCTCACTCGGGTATCATTGAAAAACTCATCAACTTAAATGTAAACCCATACATTACAAGATGGGTTGCAAACTGGCTGAGTGACAGAACCCACAGGGTCAGAGTTGCTGGCGCCATGTCAGACTCAAAGCCTGTCACAAGTGGTGTCCCACAGGGCTCAGTCCTGGGCCCACTCTTGTTTGGCATCTACTTTTCTGAAGTACAAGCAAACACAGGAGGGTTATGGCTGGCAAAGTTTGCAGATGACTGCAAACTGGGCACCGTAGTTGAAAACACATCCAACACAGATATCCTTCAGAAGGGTCTCACAGAAACGGATAACTGGTGCCAGAGCCATGGCCTAAAGTTAAATGCCAAGAAATGCATAGTCATACCCTTCGGGAAAAATAAGGTTACCCCTAGCTACCATATAGGTGGCAATCCCCTGAACACAGAAGAAGTTATTAGGGACCTGGGAACCCAGGTTGACAGTAGCCTTTCATTCGACACTCATATTGCTAAAGTAGTTAGGAAGACCTTCTACATTGCCCACCTTATCATGAAGGGATTCACATCTAGATCAAGGGAAGTCATAGTCTCCCTATACTCATCACTCATCAGACCAATGATCGAGTACAATGCCCCATTCGAATGTATCTGACCCGACACTTGCAGCAGCTGGAGAGGCCACAAAAGTTCCTCACCAAAAGGATAAAGGGTCTCAAAAATCTGTCTTATGCTGCCCGACTGAAAGAACTCCAGTTATATTCAGTTGCTTACCGCTTGCTCAGAGGTGACCTATGCCTGACATACAAGGCCATGTCAAACCCAGATTTGATGAACATGCTTCATCTCAAAAATCTAGATCCCTCAGAGCCACAAGGGCGGAGACTTAAACCTCGACACGGTTATTAATAGGACGTGCTGGAGGGATAGATTCATCACCCAAAGACTCCCTATGCTGTGGAACAAAATCCCGGTTTATGTGAGGCAGAGCACCTCGCTGGCCTTGTTCAAGAGGAATCTTGACCAATGGATGGGAGATCACAGATACACCCCAGGGGTTACCTCAGTGTCACTGCTCGACAGAGGCACAGCAAAATAATGGGCATAGTTTCTCCAAACTAAAGGGGTGGCGTAAGCCACAAAACTATGGGCTAGGCTTATAAATGCCCTCGGGCAGATAGCCTAGTATGAACCTATGAACCTATGAACCTATAACTACTTTTTCAAAATAATTAGTAATATATTACTGTTTTTAGTAACTAGTAATTCAAATGTGCTTTATTTTTCAGTTACTTTTGCTTAAACCAGTGGGTCTCAACATGGGCGATATCACCCCCTAAAGAGTGATGGAAAACTACTGGTGTCCCTATGTAGTATAGATAGTAATCAGATGTTAGGAGGTAATACAGACTTTGAAGTGGCAATCTGGATAAAAATTTACAAGATAATTTTGGTACAACTCATAGCACGTAGCATTCATAATAGATCATTAGAATTAGTCTGGAGCAAAATTTACTTCATTTTTTAGCACTGCAAGGAGTTGAAAGCTAACAACAACAAGACTCCGGCCCTGCCCTGGTACTGTGGGACTCTCACCACATGTCATTGTTGTCCCATATTTTCTCCACTTTTTGATGACTGTCTTCACTGAGTTCCATGATATATCCAATGCTGTGGAAATGTTTTTGTACCCTTCTCCTGACTGATACCCTTCAACAATGAGATCCCTTTGATGCTTTGTAAGCTCTCTGTGAACCATGGGTTTTGCTGTATCAGGCAACTGAGTAAATGTCAGGAAAATCTTACTAGGACAGCTGAAATTTATTTGGGGTTAATCATAGACTCTTTAATTGATGGCAGGTGTGTACCCAAGAAGACTGAATGTTGTAATTAAATCAAAAGGTGCTTCAACAAAGTATTAGTTTAAAGGTGTGGACACACAACAAAGTATAAGTTTAAGGGTGTGCACACTTATGCAACCAGCGTATTGTACATTTTTTATATTTTTCCCCTAACAGATTTGTTTGTTTTTCAATTGAATTGTACAGGTTATAGGTCACATTAAAGGTGGGAAAAGTTTTGAAATGATTTATTGTGGTCTTATTTTTTTATATCACAAAACCCTATCATTTTAACAGGGGTGAGTAAGCTTTTTATATCCACTGTAGCTCATAAGTAAAGCTCAGATGTCATTCGAATATGTATCGATCCAAGAGACTTGAATAAAGCACTAAAATGACCTCATCATCCAACGTGTACAAGTTGCTGTTGTCATGCCAAATGCCACTGTTTTTTCTGTCTTAGATGCAAAAAGTTTATTTTGGCAAATTTTACTTTATTGAAAATCTTCCTTGCTAACCACTTTCAGTACACCATTTGGAAGGTACTGATTTTTGAGAATGCCATTTGGGATAAATTCTGCCAGTGAAGTCTTCCAACATGCGATGGAGCAAATTTTTTCTGGATATCCATGTGCTGTTATAGTAGATGATATTCTTGTTGGAGGCAATGGTGAAGTTGAACATGATAGAAACCTCAGGAAAGTTCTAGATCATGCTCGTGAAAAACTGAATCCTCAGAGATGTAAATTCAGGCTAAAAGAAGTTACTTATGTGGGTCAGTTGTTTACTAGTTCAGGCTTACAACCAGCTCCATCCAAGCAAGCTGCAATTCTTGAGATGCCAGCTCCAGACAATGCCACAGCTTTACAATGTTTTCTTGGCATGGTCAACTATTTAGGCAAGTTCATTCCTGATTTATGTGAGCTTTCAGCACTGCTACAAGAGCTGACATGCAAAAATGTAACTTGGTCCTGGTTGGAACAACACCAAACAGAATTTGATGTCCTGTAACAGAAAATTGCCAGTCCACCCACTCTGAAATATTATGATGTTCACAAACCTGTAGCATTTTTTCTGTGATACTTCAAAATATGGTCTTGGTTCAGTAATTCTTCAAAGAGGGTAGACCAGTAGCCTATGTGTCTAAA
Source organism: Protopterus annectens (assembly GCF_019279795.1). Lineage (NCBI taxonomy): Eukaryota > Metazoa > Chordata > Ceratodontiformes > Protopteridae > Protopterus > Protopterus annectens. The sequence goes on from NC_056744.1 coordinate 381,597,114, forward strand.
ACTCTAACTCAAACTGAGATGCAGTATGCAAAAACTGAAAAATAGCTTTTGGCAATAGTGTTTGTATGTTTGAAGTTCAATGATTATATTTATGGCCGACCTATCCAGATTGAAACTGGTCGCCAAACTTTGGTTACTATTTTGAGAAAACCAATGCACACAGCTCCAGTTGGATTGCAATGCATGATGTTAAAACTGCAAAAGTACAATTTCAATATGATTTACACAAAATGCAAACTTCTTTATCTTGCTGATACTTTATTCCGATCACCCAGACAAAGCAATGACCAGTATGACAATGAAAAAAATGATTTTGAAGTTACGGAAGTGAGAAATTTTTCTTCCACACATCTGGATGACCTTATAAATCACACAGCTTCTGATTCATTTCTCCAGAAGCTGAATCAATTTATCAGTCACAGATGACCAGCAAAACAATCTTGTTTACCACTAGATGTGCAGCAGTGTTTTCCGTTCTGAGACAAGGTTTTGTTGGACGATGGTATCATCATAAAAGGTCCAAAAGTGGTAATTCCAAAATCCTTGCAACAAGAGAATATTAAAATCTTCCATCGAGGTCACCTGGGAACTGACTCTACTAATAGAAGGGCAAGAGGACTAGTGTTTTGGCCTTCTATGTCAAAAGATATTGAGAAGGAAATCTCAACTTGTTCAATATGTAATAGTACTAAGCCATACCAACAAAAAGAACCCCTTCAGCTGAACCAGATTCCAGAACTACCTTAGTCGACAATAGCCACAGACGTTTTCAAATGGAATGGTCAGCATTATTTGGTATCAGTAGACTCTTATTCAAATTGGGCAGCCACAGTGGTGCAGCTGTTAGCGTTGTTGCCTCACAGTAAAAGGTTCTCTGGTTCGATCCTCGGCTGGGGTCCCTTTTGTGCAGAGTCTGCATGTCTTCCCTGTGGTCGCATGGGTTTCATCTGGGTGCTCCGGTTTCCTCCCACATCCCAAAGACATGCTTAGGTGGATTGTACACTGTAAAATTGGCCGTAGGTGTGAGTGCATGTGTGTATGTGCCTTCCGTGGATGGTTGGGCGCCGGGCTGGCAACTCAACACTGTAAAAACTCTACTGCCAATCATGAGCAGACAGGTGATCCGCTGTGGTGACCCCTAACTGGGAAAAGCCAGAAGAAGAAGACTCTTATTCAAATTGGTTTGAGATTGACCTACTTCCTGATGTAACTTCCAGTACTGTCATTACAAAATCGAAGAGACATTTTTCTGTCCGTGGTAGTCCACACAAAGTTGTTTCTGACAATGGTGCACAGTTTACAAGTCAGCAGTTCAAAAGATTTGTTGAGACATGAGACTTTCTTCATGTTACTAGTAGTCCTGAGTGTCCACAATCTAATGGCTTGGCTGAACATGCAGTTCAAAGTGTGAAACAGTTGTTGGAGAAATTCAAAAGAGACAAAACTGATATTCTCAATTTACTTAATCTTAGAAACATTCCTCGAGAAATTTACTTGGTTCACCTGCTCAGAGATTGATGTCTAGTCAAACCAGAACTGCACTACCAGTCAGTAAGAATTTGTTGATTCTGTGTGCTAAAATCAACAAAGCAGTAAAAGCTCAACTTATGAAAAAATATTAGTCACAAAAATTCCATTATGACAAAACAGCAAACCTCTCAAAACCATTAAAAGAAGGAGAGATAGTGAGGATGCAGACAGCGAACAGTTTTGATCGAACAGGACTTGTGAAACATCTATGAGAGAAACTGAGATCATGCATCATTGAGTCACAAGGAACAGAATTTAGGTGGAATTGTAAGCATTTATTGCCGGTGTCTGAGCCAGTGTTAAAGCATCTTGTCTTTAATTGAGACTCTAACTCTCAGAGTATGTTATTGAATGTTCCTGTTCCTGAGAGCAATTCATCTTCTGTTCTTGTTCCTGAAAGTGTCCCTGGCATTCCTAATGAAGAGCATTCCCCAGTAACCAGGGGCAGCCTTAGCTAGGTGAAGTAGTGCTTCGGTGCTCCTTAAGCCCCATCCACACCAAACTCCAGAAACACCCCTATTTGAGCCACACCCACAGGTAGGTCAATTCCCATGAAAGCCACTCCAAGTTATTTCCTTCAATTATTTTAATGCATGAAAATGAGTAAACAGTTTATCAGACTATAGGAAGAAAATAAAACTTGTGATGTAGTTAAACTGCAAGTGAAGGTGGAATTTTCAGTGCCGAGATCCAGGTAGGGATGCAAACTACCCCATTGCTATTTAAAAGCTGGCTCTTCTAGTTGGCTTTCACCTCTGTGCTGGGGATATCTAGCAGGGGAAGAACAAACAAGCTTAAGAGCAATAGGGAAATGTCTGAATGTTGACAGACACGGAGTTAAACACTGAGAAAAAAATGCAGTTGTAAAATTTCAACATAATACTAAGATGGTAGGCTGGGCCGGCACTGGGCTGAAGCAGTGTTGGTATGGGGCTGGCATTGGTTGGGACATGACCAGCAGGCATAAAATGGCCACATTAGCTAATATATCAAACTTTCTTACCACAACTCTGCTAAAGCAGACTTATTTCTGTCTGTGTTCATACGTATATCACTGACTGGATCACAATTTCCACTGAAAAACAAGGTGTAGAAAACTGAAGTCCCCCTGAAATGGAATTTTATATAATTTCATGCTTGATATGGAAACCCTAAAGCTAGTCAAAGTATATGCATACATGTCTATATACATAAACATATATAGATTTATGTATGTTTACCAACATGTGTACAAAGAGGTTAACAGATAAGATACTCATGTTCTCCATACCCTTATAGCTCATTATTTGCTATGAGAACTAGTAGGTACTAGGCTATTGGTCCTGTGGCCTATATAAGCCTAGCCAAAAAGGTACCCCAGCTTTCCCACCCATCTGTTTCTTAAATGGGTAAGTGAACTGGGGCCATGGCTACAGTATGCCGTTAGAGGCTATTTGGATGTAGCATAACCACAAGTTATGCTAAGAAAGAGAACAGTGCTGTTTCTAAGGTAAAATACGAAGTGTGTGCATTGTAGAGGGGCAATTGGCTTTTGAGGGTTGGAGCTGGAATTTTTGGGTCAAGGAGGAGTTGTTATGGTCAGGTTCAGGAATGGAATTTTCAGGGTCAGAGATTCCTTGTAGAAGGAAGGAGTTGGGTGTTAGATTAGATATTATTTAAATGTATACAAATACAGTATATTTGTTTTGCATGAGTCAAGAAGTGCAGTCATATTAAAGCAAGCTTTCACAGTTTCCATTGTTTCAGTAAATAAAATAACCTTCAGTCAAAAATACTGATAAGAGCAGAATGTGCAGTAGTTTGAAAATAAACAGATCTTGCAAAGCTTGGAAACCAAGGCTACAGAGGCATGTAGAACATTACAAGGTTTTGGTATTATTAAGAAATACTTCAGACACAGTCACTTGAGTCAGTTAAGTTAGTTCATTTGGACTGATATGCAGGAAGTCTTTGCAGTACAGACACATGAGCCTGAGGCGGGTCAAGTATCCAGTATTGCAGAATATTAAAAAACTGTCTACATACTGTTAGAGTTTATCAGGACTGTTATTGGAGAGAGTATTCAGATAGTGTTGGCATCTGTGCATAATAAAACATCCTACAGACATATCAACTCTTTCACTGGGCATAAAGGTTTAGGGTTAAGGATGGAGTGCTGATACAGTACATTTAAACAGTGTTGGTTAGCTACTGTAAGCAGGCATACCCCTTGTTCACATTCCAAGAGTAAAATGGGTACTTAAATATTATCGCAAGCAGATTCCACAGTCACCAGTTGTAGCACACAAAATCACTTTATGTACATGTCTTAAATGTAATCCATTTCAGCATGTGCTCTGTAATTTTTTTTTGGCCAAACTTACTTAATTTCGGGATGATCAGTCCCTCACAGACTGTTCCTGCGGTGGGACACTGTCAGGACACATTTCTCACCTTCCTTTGTTAAAAAAGTCCCCTGGAAGGCAAAAACAAAGGGCAAAATTGAGTAAAACCGGACAGATTTGGAGAAGACTGCCATCATATACGTAGTTGGTACAAGTAAAAGTTTGCCACTGCACAAATGTTATGAAGGAGAGCATGTTTTAAAAGGAAACAGTTCTCATTCCCATGGTGAGTGATGTGCTCCATTGGTTGGCCAAAACATGCATGTTTTACTTGCCACACCATGACAATATCATAGGGAAGGCAGACTTCAGCCACAGAAAATCCCGCCTTTGCATTTGAGATCACTTGTTACCCATGTCTCTGCAACTGCTGTTGTCCACCATTTGAGTTTTAGTTATAATCCTTTCTGTCTGTATTTGCATGCAGTTATTTCTTAAGCTAAAGTGAAGTCCTGCCTGCTTCAATAAAAGCGATTCTTTTACACTTTGCTTGGATGACAGTCATGCCGCGTTCCTTGTTTTGAAAGCATTATGCACTTGAACATGTTTTCTTACTTTCTTACATTTTATTTTTTTTTGAACACTTGTTTTTGCAGGGGAAAAAGGAAAGTGTGGTACTTGGCGATGACATCACGAATAATGGCTGCTCAGAAATCTGGTTGCGATAACACGTTAAGTACCATAAAATGTACAAAACAAGTTACCCCTGTGTACCACAAGTAACCCTCATTGTGAATTTGGTCTTTTTTGGGCTCTTCAGCCAAGACTCATGCCACAAGGGCAAGGGAAAATATACCACAGTGAGGACAATTTAGTATGTTGTGAATCATCCCATACTCTAGGAGAAAGGAGGAAAAACTGGTATACACTGGGAAAAACAATGCAATGTAACTGTATACAACATGCAAATTCTTCACAGCCCACCAGTAGTGAACATTACGGAACCCTGAACCATGAAGCTGTGAGGCAGACAGTTTTAAACACTAAGGCATGGTGCTCCTGCATACAACCTACAAGTGACAAAAAAATATTTTATTTAGCTGTGAAGAAGTTATAAAACACATTCTCCAGAATGTACTTATTTTCACTATGTGGCTTCCTAAATACCTTGACAGACAGCCAATACAAACAGAACTCACATCCAACAAAACCAACATTCCAGATTTTGCCACTGAATTTTGTTACCCCTAATAAAATGTTTTATTTTATAACAAAGTACTGAGACATTAAGTAAATAAAACACAGCACTAAGCATATTTGGAAGCTTTATATTCGGAGAATACATGTTAATACACATTCATTAATTCTACTAGCTTTCTAAATGAGTGATACCTATGACAAAGTTGTCCCACTTTTTCTCCCTTTGTACCTCATACAGTATGACTCTCTGTCCTTGACTTGAGTGAACAAGTTGAGATATAAGCAAGCAATGTGAAAAAAAGGATGTTTGGACTTGCACTGGACAAACTGTCTACCTATATGTGGCCCTCATGTCATCCCCAAAATGTTAAAATAATGAGGGCAGCATGCTCTTCTGTAGTCTGAACAGGCACCGTGGTGGGTTGCTACAAAAATGAAATAGGAAAGCAAGAGTCACATCGGCTTGTCCAATTAAATGCATGCAAAGGGTGTCACTGCAAAAATCATTCCAGCAATCTTTGCCTGTTCCCTGCCTATCACAGCAGTGAATATTCAATAGGAATGCCATTAAACTCCAACTATAAACCAGAGAAAACTTGGAAAGAAACAGAAGTTATGCAAAAAGTACATGTCAGTTGCTCAATAGTAAAACTTTTGTTTCATTATAAACCCTGCAGATGAAATACTTGATGTCCTTAAGAGATCATTTGCATATGTTTCATGTGCCTCCATCACAGCAGGTTTAAGATACTAAACAGTGAAAACTCTTAACTTGACTGTTTTTTCTTCCAGTTTATACATACACACACACACACACACACACACACACACACACACACACACACACACACACAAATGAATCAGACAGTCCAGGTTCAAAGAAGGGATTTAATCTGGAAAGTACTACCTACTGGAATCTACATGTGTAAATTGTGGAAAACTATCTATATGAGCTGCACAGATTTATGGGGCTACAAGCAGAAATATGTCACTCTTTAATCAACAGTGTAGCACGGTACCACCCTTTATCATCTCTTAAATACATATGCTCTCTCACACACACACATGCATACACACTTTAAAAAGATTAAAAAAAATTGAGGAACCCACAATAAACTCGGAACCAACATTCCTTAATAAAGTAGCAAGTGCATACTGAGACCAGGATCCAGAGAACCTTTTTTTGAACAAGATGTAATTTGTGATTTATTACTGCAGCATTTGTGCATAACAGCTTGTAGAAAATGGGATGCTAAATAGGCATTCCATGATCACATAGACATGTAAGTTTAGCGATTCTGTTTTATTTTATTTTCTCATTTATAAATTTACTTGCATTGGCATTTATAAACCAGAATAATAAAAAAAAAATCTAAAAAAGGATTTCTGAGCTATTTCCATGTATACTTGCTAAGTGATTATGAAATGCCCATTTAGCGATGAAGTGTTCGACAGATTGTCATCTACAAATGCTGCGCAGATAACATCTTTATAACATGGTGGAACGAAATGAAAAAAGTGTCCGAGTTCTTGAGGGGAAAATGCATTAAGGTGGAGCAAGAAGAAATGTATCACTTTTTCAGAGTAAGCTGATAGGGGGTGGAGGGCCTGGGCAATGATGGTGAAATGCAGTGGGGGCTGCTGATAACATGCAATGTGACTACCCCCTTTAAAAGTTATCTTGGTCCAAGTCTTGCTGCTGCTACCAAATGGGGAGGGGTGCAATCCAAACGTCACAGTACTGTCAGGACAAACTTAGAGATGGGGCGCCAAGAAAAACGTAGACTTTGTCTCTCTAGTCCTGGAGTGGTGTTACAGATCAGAATGCAAAATAATAACATTTAAATAAATCAATACATAAAAATTGCGTCCTTTATGAGGCCAGCCTGTACAGCACCCAAGGCAGTTGCCTAGTTCGCCTATGCCTAAGGCCAGCTGTGCCAGTAACTTTCCCTGTTGCTAGACCCAGGACTGATTATTATACAACAAGGTCAGGTCGTATCTCAAGAGCAAATCCTAGATACACAACAATCTGGACATGATTGGTATTGTTTATGTGTTTATATAATGTGCATGCATATCTGATTGCCATTTTTCATTTGCATGACAAAATTATTGTCATTTTTCATTTGCATGAAAAAAATTATTGATGAGGGAGGATGTAGATCATAGTGTGTTTGTTGTACCTTTAAAGCCACTATAGTTCATGGGCATGTGCATATAAGTACTGAGCATGTGCAAGCAGAGTGCCATTTTGTATAAGCATCCAGAGTGAAAGCATGTATGCATGTAGCAGTCAGTCAGTTAGCTAGTTTGTTTAGGTTTTATGTTCCAATCATCCATCCTGATGTGATTTTGTGTAATAAACAAACATCCAAGCCTCATCGTCTTATTTGAATATACAAGACAAGTGACAGGGAGGACATGCAGACTCTGTACAGAGGGCACCCCAGCCGAGAATCGAACCAGAGATCCTCTTGCTGTGAAGTGACAATGCTAACCGCTGCACTCAGCTATAAAGAGTAATCTGCTGGAGTTTTTTAACTGTTAAATGCTATTCGTCATCATTGTAACATTGTGTATACATTGTAACACTGTGTATACATTGTAACACTGTGTATACAACTTTAATAATACATTTATATGCATGTGCTTACTTGTGTGTGTAAATCTCAGTATTATAACTGATAAACTATACTTATGTAAAAGTAATATATTACTATTACTTGTTACTTTAGTTAGTAACTAGTAATGTTTTTGTTTGTCTTTTTGGCTTTTCCTGGTTAAGGGTCGCCACAGCTAGCAATAGTAATATATTTTGTTTTTAGAAAAGTAATAAGTAATAGTAATATTTTACTTTCACTGAATAGTAACTAGTAATAGTAACTTATTACTTTTATAAGTAACTAGCACAACACTGAAAAAGACCCTTTATTTTGATTATTTTAACTGTCACATAGCTACACATTCCAAGACAGAGTATACAAGTTTTGTAATACAATAAAGTGGTAAATATTTGTTAAGCTACACAAGCACAATTCAACTAAATTTATTAAAGAATATGTTTTGCCAGACTGCACTAAACTTCTAAAAGTCTCAGATAATGTCATAGCTCTAAGCCTCGTAGCTGAGGCTGTTGACCGCTAGACATACGATTAGAAAGCTCATCGCTATCCTTGTAAATGTTTCCAGATTTGCCAGTCACCTGATTCCCCATCGTAGGCTGTTCAACGGCATCATGAAATCTGATGGGGCAATGAGCTTTTACTTTTTCTTGAGTATGTCCTGGCAGTTGTTATAATAACAAGTTAGTATTTCTGAACTCTCAAGACAGATGATATTTCCAGATGGAGAAATTATAGTTAAACAGACTCATTGATGCCATGAAGTATTATATATAAACCTCCCTATTATGAATTAATAAAGGACAGAATGCAGGCTTCAATCTGTCATCTCTTATGCTGTACATTTAGTCTATAAGTCATAGGTGTACATTAATTCTTGACCCTTTTACTTTTTTGAAAAACAGAGCACATTGTTATATTTCAGTATTGGCTTAACAAGAAAATGTCGAGTGGTACCAGAGTTTCTTTCATCCTACAGATGTAACTACAAACCATGTCAAGCATTCCATCTTTTTCATAATATGAGTCAAATTATCATCAAACCAGTTTCTCATTTGTAATGTTTCCAGGAGATGGCCTTCAGATGTAAAAATAACAGAGGTGTGATGGGCCAGATTATGCAAGTAACAGAGGTGTGGTAGGGCAGTTTATGCAAGTAACAGAGGTGTGGTAGGGCAGATTATGCAAGTAACAGAGGTGTGGTAGGGTAGATTATGCAAGTAACAGAGGTGTGGTAGGGCAGATTATGCAAGTAACAGAGGTGTGGTAGGGTAGATTATGCAAGTAACAGAGGTGTGGTAGGGCATATTATGCAAGTAACAGAGGTGTGGTAGGGCAGATTATGCAAGTAACAGAGGTGTGGTTGGGCAGATTATGCAAGTAACAGAGGTGTGGTAGGGTAGATTATGCAAGTAACAGAGGTGTGGTAGGGTAGATTATGCAATAACAGAGGTGTGGTTGGGCAAATTATGCTCAAACAACATCGCTGCTTATTTATTAGCATTGATACTAAAAACAATGTCAATACATCACACAGAGAATTCACTCAGTATTCTGAAAACTTGTGGCATCACTGGGACAAGGTGTAACACCCCCAGTTTGCTGTCATCATCCAATGTATGCAGTCAGCAGTTGTTCACTGACAGTCCTGAGACAAACATTAAATAATATTGAACCCACCACCGAACACTGGGGCACCCTACAAATTATCATTTTCCATTTAGAAGGCTGAGTTGTTGTAATAACTCTAATGAGCAGCTAAGCAACTAGTTTGTAATCCAATTGGATATATAAGAACAGAGTGGTAGAGTTTTAATCATCTGCAATAATAACCAATGTATTTCCTTTTGGTATAACCTGCATTGAAGAAGTACAGCATTGGAAACTGCACATGTTCTAGTATGAAACACCAATTTCCCCAATCCTGAGTATTGAAAACAATGAAAACTAATGCCCAAAATTAAATTTACATGTTTTTTTCCAGGTGGGCAAGGCCCATTGTACCTACCGATGTAGGGGGGGGGGGGCAAACCCACCATATCTCCCAAACTTATATATACCAATTTTACAGTTGCACGACTGGAATAAGGGACAAATCTCGGAAAAGAAGTCACTCATTGCAGATGTACACTTAGAAATTGAACTGACAATGATGTCCTCTGAAAACAGAGACTGACATGATGTTCCTTTATGTTTATTTTTTCCCTTTGGGCTCCTGACACTTAAAAGAATTTCACCTAAATCATCTGTAGAGAAGCCACCACAGCTGACATAGTCTTAAAAGCCTGTTTACAAACAAAAAGTTAGATTTGTTTAAAAGCAGAGGAAAATGTAAGAACTTTCAAGTCAAACTGCAGTGAAACAGTTCAGTACTTTGTTTGTTAACCTCATAGGAGGATTCCCTTCCACATCAGAAAGAAAAGAGAAGCAAAGCTAAAGAAAGTAGAAAAGGTACACAGCTGAATAAAGTCTCATGTCCTACCATTTTCAGTGGAGTCCTGGGGTGAACAAATACAAATGATTACAAGTCAGAAAAATTACAAGATATAAGAGAATCTGAAAAATACAAATTAACAAGTTGCAATAGTTTGGCATTTGAAGGAGCTAGTTAGTACAATGCAAGATAAAAATTCAGTATAAACAAATTACAGTTCTTGTAAAATATGATCTTGAGTCATTCATGCTGTATTATTAAAACTGAAGAATCTTGAGGAAATTAGAATATGTGGTGATCCTAGCTTAGGGTTGGGAACGGGTGACCCTCACAGTTGGAGAAGATTATTCTGCATATGAATAAAGCAACTGTTTTTCCAAGCTAGATTTTAAAACAGACATTGCAGTGGTGCAGTGGTTTGCATTGTTGCCTCACAGCAAGAGGTTCTCTGGTTTGAGTCTTGGCTGGGGTGCCTTCTGTGTGGAGTCTGCAAGTGATCTTACCTCTTTTGGGTAAGCTTATACTTTTGTTAAATTTCAAATATATTTATTTTGTATTGACATCCTTTCCTTGTTTACTATGTTGTATGTATTTATTTAATTATTCACTTACCTTATGTCAACAGGGCACATGAGCTGCTTTTAGACTCAGCCTGGAGCAAACACGATGCAACAAAGTAGTACATGCCACAGAAGTGTGTATGTATGCTTATATATATAAATACAGTAAAGAGTGTAGACATTACAAACATTATCCATGAATTTTTGTGAAGTTTTTAAAATAAGTCTTAAGTGGCTGAAAACGACTTTATCAATGAAAGTTTGCACGTTGTGTAGTATTTTTTTTAAGTATATACAAAAGTATTGTGCATGTACAAAAAACAGTGAAGGAAGATTGTGGCAGGTTGTTACATGTATTTTTGCAGGATTTATTAAGTTGTACTATAGGCATGTGAATTAATGTTTTCACACTTCATTAGCTAATTACTTGTTGGCAGCATTTATACATGAAAATTAGATTAACCCAGTTAACAAAATATAAGTGTGAATATTTAAATAAATAAATACACACACCCACATGCATACGCGCACACACATACACATGCACTAACTATATATATATATATATATATATATATATATATTTATTTATTTATTTATTTATTTATTTCTGTTGTTAACTGTCGTAGGACATTGATCCACATGGATCTTTTTCAGATTCAGACTATAAGCTCTGTCTAGTTAATTACTTGCTCAGAGTCACACAGTAGGCAAATGGATAATTAGTTAATTAAACCCTGGAATATAGAAAGCAGCTTGTTACAAGTGCAGAGCTTTAATTCTCTGTCCTAACTTCCAGACACAAGTAAATACATACATAAAATGTTTGCATCTCCAGATCAAAATTTATTGTAAAATATTTTCCTATTGTCAAAGTAATTACTCCTTAAGACTAAACGCAAGAGTCAGCCCATTAGAATTACCATGGAATAGTAAAAGCCAAAGTTGTGCTTAGAGGAAGGGTATGATGCCTCTGTGCACCACCATCCAATGTTGGCAAGTCACATAAGTCTTTTAGAGTAATTACATCAACAGCTGTTGTCATCCTCTGCATTTACTAGGCAAATACAGTATGAAGGTAGATTGCTAGGTCTTTCTTTCATATCACACACACATGCATGCATGTGCACTCTCACACACACACACACACACACACACACACACACCACCTTGTGGACAGTTTAGTCACCAATCCACCTATTGTTTTGTTTCTGGGATGTAGGGGGAAACTGAAACATTCAAAGGAAACTGATAAGACATAAAAAAGATTCTGCACAGAAGGCACTCCAGCTAAGAACTAAACTGGACAACTTCTTCATGTGAGGTTATAATGTTAATTAATGTGCTTCCTACCTTTGTACATATAGCCCCACCTGCTTCAACTCCCACAGTGAGTAAAATACAATTCCAAATATGCTAAGAATCTATGTCACCCACTGGATTGCCAACTGGCTCACAGATAGGATGCAGATAATCAATATAGGAGAAGTTACCATCAATGTGCAGTCCTCCATTGTTCTGTGCTAGGACCTGTCCTGTTTGGATCTACTTTTCTCAAGTAGAAGGCAATACTAAAAGACTCTGGCTGACTAAGTTTGCAGCTGGCTCTAAGCCAGGAAAAGCCATTGAATCCCCAAATGATTTAGCCATCCTGCATGAAGGTTTGCCTCAAATAAATAACTGTTGCCAAAATTATGGAATGAAACAAAATGTCAAAAAATGCATTATTGTATTCTCTCGGTAGTCATCTACCCCAGAAGCTCCACCTCAACAATACAGCCTTAAAAGTTGACCTAGCTGTTCAGGATTTGGGAACGTATGTGGACAGTGACCTAACTTTTGATTAACATGTGCCTGTTGTTGTAAGGAAGTCCTTCTATATTGCACAGCTTATAAACAAAGCAATTGTTTCTAGATCTAGTGAGGTCTTGTCTCCCTTTACTTGGCCCTCATCAGCTAATTATTGAATATAATGCCTGCTTTGGCATGTATCTATCCAGACACATACAACAACTGGATTGTCCACAGATTTACTGTACTAAAAGGATACAAGGCCTATACAACATGTTCTACATGGACAGACTTCAATCCCTGACAGTATACACTGTATCCTACAGACTGCTAAGAGATGAACTGTGTCTGGCATACTGGCATACAAGTCATCCTCTGACCTATTACTGATAGATTTACTGCACATTAGCAAGTCAAATGGCATCAGAAATGCTCAGTCTAGGGATCTAAACCTCTTCTGTGACATCAACAGAATGATTTGGAGGGACAGGTGTAGCTCACAGGGGATATTGCTGCTGTGGAACAGACTCATACCTCTCAAATGTACAGATTTTCACAGAATTTCCAGAGTTTTGCCTAATATTTTTTTCTGTTTTTCATAAAATTGTAGTTTTCTGGCAAACTAGTGGCAAATCATTAAAGTTTGAATTTAGAAAATAATGACATGCGTGAGTTTCAGACTTTATACCCTTCAGTAAATTCATGCTAATGCAAACTCTGTTTTTCTATCAACTTTCTAAGTTTGTAAGAGCAATATTTAAAAAAAATCCTATTTTTGGGCCTTTGTCCCACTTTTATTCATGGCTTTGTCCAGATTTCTTGCTCTAAGAGGTTAAGAGGTATGGACAGACTCCTCATCCACATAAAATGAAGTTCATCCCTGTCCATATTCAAGCACAACTTAAATCTCTGGATGGAAAACAGAACATTTACCCCAAGACCGCCCTAATAGACAGAGGCAGCTCCTAAATTATCTATACTGTGATCCCAGTTATCATTAAGGGATATATATATATATATATATATATATATATATATATATATATATATATAATTATATAATTATCGACCATGGGATGGGTAAAGCCAATCTATAACCAAATGAGATAGATTATTTTGAGCACAGAAAGGGAAACTGGCTAGCCTTAAAATGGCTTGCAAGGACAGCTAGCCTAGCACCACTTACTTATGAACCTGTAAAACACAGTGATCATCCTTTTACTAATCAAACCCATAAAACACAATGATCCTCCTTTTACTAATCAAACCTATAAAACACAGTGATCCTGCTTTTATGCATCACCTCTTCCATGTTTTTCCCCAATACCAATGCCTTAAGCACAGGACAGTAAAATCATTGTGGTCACATGTAAATTGGCTGGTTAAGGGCTTTATCTTTAAATTACTAGTCTCCCATCAGGACACAAGTGCTCTTCAGTAATTGAATTCTGCTCACTGGTAAGCCATTAGATACTTACCTGGTGATCCACAGCTTGGAGGGCTTTAAGCCCCACTCCGTTTGCCCATATTACGCATGGGCTCACTTTGTGCCCAACCCAGCCCCCTAATCCCACCCACCCCACTACATCTAGATTTATTCTAGGCACTAACCCCTCCCAATAACCAGCAACCAATCAAAACACTACTAGGAACTTATCTCCTTTACCGCCCACAGTACCCCACCCACTTCCAATCTAACTGCTCACCTGACACAGTCATGCTTCTACCTAATGTGCTTACACTCCTTACCTGCACTCTTCTTGCACACCTTACATCCAACCAGGACTCCATGATAGACAATCCCAAGCACTATCGTTGCACCCTTACTCTCACTTATATCCGTCATCCACCTACTAATTACACCTGTCACACCATCACAATCTCCATCCCAATATGCCCACCATACTGCCAGTCATCTGTTACATTCAAACAAAAAATATCCCTAGAATATGACAGGTTAATTACCAGATTTATAAAACTTATGTTTACTGCTCTATCTAAATTAGCCCTCAGTGGTGATATCCACCCTAACCCTGGTCCTACCATTACCAACTCCTCACTTAAAATCTGCCTAATAGCTGCTCCTTCTCACAACTTACAACCAACAGAGAGCCATGTGACCTCCTCTTCATGTGTCTAAATATCAGAAGTATAACTAATAAAACCCATGACCTACATGCCAACATAGCTTTATACTCTCCTGATATTCTCATCCTGACTGAAACTTGTCTCAAACCTCACATCAAAAGTGAGGAGGTACTCCCAACAGGTTATAATATTCTTTGAGTAGATAGACTATCTAAGAAAGGGGGTGGTGTGCCTCTAATTTTTAAATACCACCTCAACATCCAGATCCTTAACACATATGCCCCCCACATTGGAAATGAAGAAATGCTGCATGCCAACCTCAAACTAAACCCATATAAAACAAACATCATAGGATGCTACTTCTCACTTGGCCAAAACATCCCACCCCTGGAAAACCTCCTGAACTGGGCTAACCATTCCCTACCCCAGGAAACCATAATCCTAGGTGATTTTAATATCAACTGGCTATCTTGTAGTAACAATCATACAGCCCACCAACTAAATCTTCATAGTTTCTCCCAACTAATACAGTCACCTACCCAGATAAATAAAAACTCTAACAAACATACTACTCTCGACTGGATATTAGTCAATAAAGACTCTCACTCATACTTAGCTGGCTGTCTACCAGATAGCCTCAGTGTCCACACTCCACCATTCCTTCTGAGACACCACTTAAATTGTGCTAAACCCATCATCTACAGGCAAATCCAAAACAGAGTCAACTTTAACCCTCTCTCATTTATCTCATCCCTTCAAACATGTGATTGGGCACCAATAAAGTACTCCAGTCTGGAGAAAGCCGTCCACTTCTTCAATAGCATCTTCCTAAACATCCTAAACACACATGCCACCACAAGAAATGCCGGAGTCAAAACACAGGACCCCCTTGGCTGCAAAAAAGCACCAGGGCACTGATGAAAATCAGAGATAAGGCCTGGGAGCACTGGCACTTAACAAAAGCCCCTCCTCTAGACAGTCATTCCTAGAGTGGCACAATAAGGTCAAAAAGCAAATAAAAGATGATAAAACCCAATATTATCAGTCTGCCCTAAACTCCTCCCATCACAACCCTAATCAGTTCTGGTCCACAATAAACTCCATTCTCCACCCAGGTAAAGTAGGCACCCCTCCACCTACCACTCCCCCTTCCTCCAGCAGTATTGCTGACTCATTCAATAAACACTTTACTGAAACCATTCTGTCTTTGACTAAACAACACAACCCTCTACCCACCCTCCCTACACAAAACCAAATACTTCGCTCACAGTCTTTTCTTTTTCATCAGTGCCTACCTCCTATATAAAAAAGTTTCTACTGAAACTTAAGCCTACAAAACGTGCAGCTGACAATCTCTCCTCTGAATACCTAAAAATAGCAGCAGAAGCCCTAACTTATCCAGTCTCTATCTTAATTAATTTGTCCTTATCAGAAAGTTATGTCCCCACACTGTGGAAAATATCCCACATCATTCCCCTCCATAAAGGTGGCTGCTCCACTGAACTTTCCAGTTACCACCCCATTGCCTTCCTTTGTCCACTTTCCAAGATACTTGAGAAATGCATCCATTCTCAAGTCTTAGACTACCTCTTAGCTAATAACCTCCTCTCCAGCACCCAGCATGGCTTCCAGCCATACCACAACACTACTACTGCCTTGTTCTCTTTCACTAATGCTATCCTTCATCATAAAAATAATGGCATGTTCCCCTCTGCTATATTTCTGGATCTATCCAAGGCTTTTGACATGGTCTCACGCAAACTACTAATCTCTGTTCTCACTAACATATCCTTTTCCCAGTCAGCTACTGATTGGTTTCACAGCTATCTAACTGGTGCCAACAATTAGTTGTCTGGCATAATGACCTATCTCCTCGATTTCCTGTAACAATCGGTGCTCCCCAGGGCTCCTTCCTTGCTCCCCTACTATTCTCACTCTTCACCAATGATCATTATTCACAGCCACCAAGCATGCTTCTCTTATACAGTATGCAGATGACTCCACCCTCATCTGCTCAGCCCCAACTACACCTGAACTTCACAAGATCACATAGGAAGCCTTTCCATCAGTAGAAATACATTTAAGGGGTTTTCCTACTGAGAAACACTTGTTAGTAAGAGAACTAATCTGGCAGCTGAAGTTAAATGCTATTGTGGCTTCTGGTTTGAACGAGGCTTGTTCCATCAGCCCGGTGCTCAAGATGAAACATTTAGAGGTGTAATTGGGTGATTGTTTATGATATGCCTATTTAAATTCACTTAATATGGTCATTTAATTTTATCATGTTTTGTTATAGTAGTCTGTACAATAAGTATTCATATTTGAAAGTGTTTATTTTTATTCTTCAACATTTTTAGCAGTTTCTATTAATATTAAAATTGTTTCTTATTGGGGTGGGGTACTTATAAAGTCATGCGACATGTGGAAATGAATATAAGCTGATTGTGTCCCACTTGGGGATGAAAGTGCTTAACTGCCTTGACCAAACAACTGCATTAATTAAATTGGTGTTCGTGCATCCAAGTCTGTTGCTGTTTTTCACTCTACTGGTTGGTTATTAGCTGTCAGCTTAATGGACCAAACCAAATTTCTCATGTGTCAGTTGCTTCAAGGCATTTCCTAAATATTTATAAATCTCCCAACCAACTTATTTTTGCATATGACCACAATGATTTTATTATCATGTGCTTAAGGCATTTCTATTGGGGAAAAACCATGGAAGAGGTGATGCATGTTTGATTAGTAAAAGGAGGATCATTGTGTTTTATAGTTTTGATTAATAAAAGGAGGATCATTGTATTTTATAGGTTCACAGGTAAGTGCTAGGCTAACTGTCCTTGCAGGCCATTTTAAGCCTGGCCAGTTTCTCATTTTCTGCTCAAAATTTGGTTATAGATTGGTCTTACCCATCCCATGGTCGATAATTATATATCACCCCTAATGGGAATAACTGGGATCATACTATAGATAATTTGAGGGGACCCATGCATGGAATAACGCATTTAGGTGCTGCCTCTGTCCATTAGGGCAGTCTTGGGGTAAATATTCTGTTTTTCATCCATAGATCTAAGTTGTGCTTGAATATGGACAGGGATGAACTTCATTTTATGTGGATGGGAAGTCTGTTCACACCTCTTAACCTCTTAGAGCAAGAAATCTGGGCAAAGCCATGAATAAAAGTGGAACAAAGGCCCAAAAATAGGGACAATTTTTAAATATTGCTGTTAAATAACTTAGAAAGTTGTTAAAATAACAGTTTTTGCATTAGCATGAATTTTCTGAAGGGTATGAAGTCTGAAACTCATGCCTGTCATTATTTAAAATTTCAGTCTTTAATGATTAACCTCTAGTTTGCCAGAAAACTACAATTTTATGAAAAATAGAAAAATATGAGGCAAAAATCTGGACATTCTGTGAAAATCTGTATGTTTGAGAGGTATGAGTCTGTTCCACAGCAGCAGCATCCCCCTGTGCGATACACCTGTCTCTCCAAATCATTCTGTTGATGTCACAGAAGAGGTTTAGATCTCTAGACTGAATATTTCTGATGTCGTTTGACTTGCTGATGTGCAGTAAATCCACCAGTAATGGGTTGGAGGATGCCTTGCATGCCAGACACAACTAATTTGGCAACTGAAATTTCATGCAATGGTGGCTTCTGGTTTGAATGAGGCTTGTCCCATCAGCCTGGTGCTAAAGATGAAACGTTTGGAGGTGTAATTGGGTGATAGCTTATGATATGCCTATTTAAATTCACTTAATATGGTCATTTAATTTTATCATGTTTTGTCATAATAGTCTGTACAATAAGTATTCATATTTGAAAGTGTTTATTTTTACTCTTTAGCATTTTAGCAGTTTTCATGAATATTAACATTAAGTGTTTCTTACTGGGGAACTTACACGGTCATGAGACAAATGGAAATGAATATAAGCTGATTGTGTCCCACTTGGAGAAGAAAGCACTAAACTGTCTTAACCAAACAACTGAGTTGATTAAATTGGTGTTCGTGCATCCAAGTCTCTTGCTGTTTTCCATTCTACTGGTTGGTTGTCAGTTTGTTTCTGTTTTTATCCAGTCTTCGTTTAAGCTGACAGCTAACTCATCAAGATCAAGCAGATCGATTTTTAGCTATCAACATTACTGATCCAGATGCAAGCCAGCAAGTCAGGAGACCAATATCTCAACTTTCTCATGAGTTGTGAGTAGACAATCCATTGTAATAAGTGCCGTCACATAGGGTACTACACCCCCACATTTTTGCTACTTATATATAACAAACTCCAAGACTGCAGTATTCCTCAGAAAGGGAAGCAGTCTGTTTTTTACATATACTACTGTTTCCCATCCATGTCTGATAATGGTTGATCAGTCAGGACCTGATCTGTTCAGCCACTTGGACTCTCAAAAAGAGGAACTCACATATGCCCCTCTTGATGACTTGTCCCTCAAAGAAATGTATGATAGCAAATGTTTTCCACAGAAACTATACTTGAGGAAGTGGTTTGAACAAGTACTAACCTATCCCATATATGGAGCAGTACTATGCATACTTCCACAGAACCGCTATTAAAATCATTCTTTAAAAAGCTAGCTGTCCCTCTTTTAAAAGGAAGTTGAATGCATTGAGATCCATTGGCACTTAAAAGTATGAAGAATGTTACAATGATTGTAAGATGAAAGCTATGCATCATGGTGTGAATTTAGGTGATGAGACGGACGACATTTTGTTAAACAGTCAAGAACTAAGAAAAGTGTTTCATATTCTTTTTTTTAGTTTCTTTTTATTGTTTGTTTAATGTATAATAAAACCAAACAAAAAAAAAAGAAAAAACACAAGCAACTGTACTATAATGTAGTTGAAATATAAAAAAAAATACTAAAAATGCAGACTGTTTGAAACAGAAAGTAACATGTTCACCAATTGCAGTAGTTGAATATAAAATAAAAATCCACATGGTAAATTAGCTCTGTGATAATCTGATATAAACATCTCTGTGATTTTCAAGTATTTGAACTTGAGGAAACAACTTATAAGCATTTTAAATACTTTGTCATGCAGTACAAATATCTTGTTAAGGAAATGTCTTGCACATCAGTTCACTGAGTTGTTATACAGAACATTATTCAAGCGGGTAGTGCCTTAAACAATGTTGATTGTTTAATTTAGAAAGTTTGATCTAAAATTTAAGATGCACTCCTGCCATGATAAATCATGATATTGTGCTAATACCGTATTTTTTTCTAAATAAGACCTAACCGGAGAGTAGGGCCTAGCATGGTTTTTCCAGGGTGTTCATGATATAAGCCCTACCCCAAAAATAAGCCCCAGTTAATATTGTCAACAACACAATGGACATGTTGAATTATAAAATAATATTATTGACACCCGTTGACTGAAGTTATCGTACTCTGTTCGCCTTTTTCTGATCATTCGGACACCCAACCTCTCTTTGCAGAAAGTCATAAGACTCTTTCACTGGGAGTCCTCCACGATTCTTACTGTAACCCTAATCATCGCTCACACTTGTCAGTTGAGATCCTTGGCCCATAAACCCACGCAGGTGTACTTTGATCGGTCAAAATACAAACAACGCGTGGGAATGTGCACTCATGCTAATGAGCAGCTGTGGTAGTGCCATTTTGTGTTGCCACTCCGGTCACGTAAGTCTTCAATTAATCCCCCCAGACAAGATGAGTGCAAAAAGAAAGAGCTATTCCATAGAGTATAAGAAAGGAATCGTGGAGGACTCCCGAGGAAAGAACCTGATGGCTTTCTGTAAAGAGAAGAAGTTAGATCTCGGAATGGTCCAAAAATGGCGAGCAGCGTACGTTAACCTCAATCAACAGGCCAACGAGGGTAACACTAAGAAGTGTAAGTGTGGATCAGGTCAGCAACCATTATTTCCTGAGCCTGAAGACATCATCTGTGAGTGGATTGCTAACAGGAGAGCAAAGGCTTTGGTTGTGCGCAGGGCCGATATTCAAGCATTTGCCCTTGCAATAGCACCACAGTTAGAAGTATCCCCAGAAGAATTCAAAGCATCACAACATTGGCTGGATGGCTTCCTTCAGTGATATGAACTGTCTCTAGGAAGATCAACAACACTGTTCAAGCTGGAAGACACTAAAGTTATTAAACATGCACTTGTGTTCAAGTCCTTTGTTGATGGCATTGACTTTTCTAAATACCAACTCTCCAACATGATTGCTATGGATGAAACTGCAGTGTTTATGAGCCAATGATCTCAAACAATTGATCAGAGGGGTGCTTCATCAATCTACATTCCCACCACTGGTTACGAGAGTGCACGTGTTACCTGTATTTTGACAATTTGTCTAGATGGAAAGAAAACCCCACCTCTAATAATTAGTAAGGGCAAGAAAGATAAGATTGAACATGTTTCAGGCATTTACATTCTTGAAACCAAAAAAACCTGATGCACAGAAGCAGTTATAAGGAAGTGGGTCGATGTAATGCTGCAACTTGTTTTGCGAGGTGGCGAAAGAGGTCTGCTAGTCTGGGATTCAGCCAGCACTAACCCATCTAAAGAAATTAAGAAATTCCTAGCACGGAGGAGAATAGATCAAATAATGATTCCCACAGGAATGACTGCCTATCTGCAGACTCTTGATATTGCAATAAAAAAGCTATTCAAGGACCATTTTCACATGGAACTCAATGACTACATTGAAAATAGAATGGAGAGAAATCAGCATGGTAACTTTGTGAAGCCTAGCCTGCAAGAGGTTGTGACTTGGGTGAAAAATTCATGGGATAAAATCACTGACAGCTGTGTTGCCAATGCACTATGAGCAGGCTACTTGAACAAGCAGTGCTCATTTAAGGAGAGCTCAATTGCTAGGCATGACAGACTGGGGCCAATGGTGCTACAGGAAATGGAGTCACAAGAAATTCAGGCCAAAATTCGGGGGTTGAACACTTGTGACAATGTTCCAGAAGAAGATGAAATTACTGTATTTGAATAACTGTGAAAGCCAATGTGCAGATATTCTGGAGTTGAAATGTTTGTTGCACTGTTTATGTAGAATTCTCACACAACTGTCGACCCATTATTAGAACTGTTGTCCAATAATAGAAAAGTATGAAATAAATGTCAGTTTGTGTACATGAATAAATGTCGGTTTTTGTACATGAAGAAATGTCAATTTGTGTTCATTAATAAATGTCAATTTTTGTACATGAATAAATGAATAAAGGTAGATTGTTGTACAGTGCAGGTAAATAAGGCATCCCCTGATAATAAGCCCTAATGTGCATTTTGCCGGGAGAAAGAATATAAGTCCCGGTCTTATTTTCGAGGAAGTACGGTAGCAATATTAACATCAGAACTATAGAATAAGTGCTAAAAGACATTCCTCTTAAGATGGATTTGAATAGCTGTAAAGTTCCAAGAAGAAAAAAATTAGCGTGGTCCAAGAAATGCAAAACCCGAATAATTTGTTAGACTGAGATGCAATAGGAAGGCATAATAATCTCTCACAGAAAGTACTTGGTTGAATAAAACTGTGAGGCATAAGGCCACCATAACCGATCAAACAAATAATATGCTCAAATCCACTCCAGCGATATCTAACTTACTGTAGAGCCACCTCAGACCTAATCCCGTTGATTTCCATATTCAAACGTGGTTCAAAACAGAATAAATACATCTATATCAGAACTGTGGTCAATACAAATAAATAACTTAAGCTAAATATGAACACAATTCTACAACTATATACACTCCACGTCGAAAAAGGCAACAAGCTGAAAGAAGATGCCAGCTCTGGCCCCATAAACAAATCAAAATATGAAGTTTACTGTAAAAATTATATAATGATAGTGATACCAAGAACACATGTGATGAAAAGATTATAACAGGAATGTTCTTAGCTAAGACAAGACTAACATTATTATCATCCAATATACAAAGATGAAAATGGCATCCTTTCCATTTAAAATCATACAGTGTGGAGTAACAAAATGGGACATTAAAATCTGTAGAAAAATACACCTACACAAATCTAAAATTTAGATTTGGGGAATAAAATATAACAAGTATAGACAAGTGCTAACATATAATGGCAATACATACACAACTCTATTAGTATAAAATTAGGAACTAAAATAAGATTGCCAGCTGTCCAGTTGAAGATGTGACTTTAACCTAGAGTTTGTTTGTGTCTTTCGGCTTTTCCCGGTTAGGGGTCACCACAGCGGAACTTCGGTCTGCTAAAGATTGGCAGTAGATTTTTACGTGCTGGCTTGCCGGGCCTAACGCACAACCTTCAATGAAGGAACGCCCATTCACGCATGTCGCCACACAGAAGACGCTCTAACTGAGAATCGAACGGGCAACGTCTAACTGTGAGGCGACAACGCTACTGCAGCACCACCACCTCAGTACTTTAACCTAGAGCATGTCTAGAAATTAATGAAAAAAACACTTTGATGTTAGAAATTTAACTAAAGTGTAAAATACAGGCTTTAATCCAGCTTGAAAAATGACAACTTCACTGAAGATCAAATTTGTTTATAAAAGGAGATTTTCCGTATGGTCCTGTGAAGTGAGAGAAATAAAACTGAAAAAGCTTCAGTCTTTTACCACAAATGCAGTATCTAGAATCTAAAGCTATAAAATGAACTAAGGATGTAATATACCAACAGCAGTCAGAGTGGCCTGAAGCAAAACTGTATGAGATACAGCAGAAGGTCCATGAGGAGAGGATAATAATACACAGTAGGGTAATCAGCCCTGGTCTGAAATCTATCTCTACTGGAAAGAGATAATTTGCTTATGAACATAGATTTCTAGCATAAAAAGCGATGTATAGCTGTTATATTATACAAAGAAATAAAATATTCATAGTCCATAGCAACAAAATGAGAAATCTACTAACAGCAATTAGAATAATCTGAAGCAGAGTTGGATGAATTAGCAGATGCATGATATACGAGATGATATAGAATTCAAAGTAAGGTCACCAACTGTGTAGCTGAGGCTGTAATTGTAATCTAGAGTATGCTTACCAAACAGACACCAAAACATAGTAATGAAAGCTTGACAAAGGTATACAATGTACACAATTTGATTTGACATTTATCATTACTGCAAAGAAAAATGTATTTATAAATACATACTTTCATGGCTCTGAGTAGTAGGAGAAAATCTGTTTGATTTATACCAGAAATTGAGGCATCCAGCATCTGAACAAGAAAGCACTCTGAGGTTGAACTATATTAACAATAATTAAAGTGACTCAAAGTAAATCTGCTTGAACCATCAAGTACAAAGAAAACTGGGTGACATAACAATCATCTCAGTTTAAATAACAACCAATACATTTACATTAGAGACAAAAATAGCATTTTGTCTAGAAAATCAAGAGGAACATGTTAAGTAGAAAACATGTCAGCAGTGTATCTAAATGTGGGATTATTGGAATAAACACTGTAAAAACAAGTTGGGTAAATGAAACTGAAATGCAGAGCAAGAACATATACCTCATACTGAAGGAATGTTGACTAACACAGACATCCAAAATAAAAGAGAAATTAAAGGTAAAGCTTTAATATAAAATGAAGTTCTGATTAAAACCTTTTCATAGGAGACTCCATTGGGAGACACACAGATGTGCCCCTCACCAGGCTGGATAAGGAGAAAGTTACAGTTAGTTGTCTGTCGGGTGGCAGAATCCGCCATATCACCAATGCACTCAAGTCTCTCAACAGGTGCTGTTATGACTCTGTCATAGTCCATGTTGGAGTGAATGACTTGAGAAATACCTCCCTGGACTATATGAAGAGAGACATGATTAAGCTCACCGAGTATGTGTCCCAGGCAGGTATGTCCTTAGCCTTAAGCAGCATTCTACCATCACCCAGAATGATGCCTCAATACAAACAGAAAATGATTGACTTTAACAACTGGCTTAATTTCTGGTGTCATTCAAAGGGGATCCAGTACGTGACAGCCTGTGATGACATGACTGACAAGCCACGATGCTTTGCCACAGATGGCCAGCACCTGACTCCCTTGGGCTTTAGGCTCCTGGCAAAGGCTCTTGCCTCCCCCATAGTGCCTTTTTTAGGCAATTCCATGAGGTCAAAACTACCAACATGAAAATTTCATCAAAATGTAAATTAAAGGTCATGCTGTTAAACGCTAGGAGTCTAAACATGAAACTGCACTCATTGCAAGCATTCTTAACCCTGGAAGAAGATAACATTTGTGCAGTCACAGAAAACTGGTTCAAAGCTGCGGGGAGCACCCCAGCCATACAGGTTACTCATCCTATCATTCATTCAGACCCCAAGCCGTGGGCAGCAAACAAAAGGAGGTGGAGTTGTGATATATATATAAAAGATATGCACACCTCTAGGCTGGTCAAACAGTATGATGTTCAGGAAATACTCCAAGTGCAGTTAACAACTGCAAGGCCCCTATTCAAATCATAGCTATCTACAGGCTTCCAACTCTGACTTAAGTTGCCCATTCCACCTATCTGGACCTCTTTGAATCTATCAAGATTCAACCCTTTACCTGATCCTGGGTGACTTTAACTATCCAACCATAGATTGGAAGAAATATTCATGCCCAAAACACAATTGCCAAGAGATTCCTTGATTTTGTCAGTGCAAATGCCTTGGATCAGTTGGTTGACACACCCACAAGATGTGAAAATATCTTGGACTTGATATTAACAAACATGAGTAACCACTGCAGCATCCCTACAATGTCATCACCCCTAGTAAGATCCGACCACAAAGCAGTCATTTTCGAAGTCACCATCTTCCCCCACCCCCCTAGCTAGGGTCAAACAAATAAACTTCTCCAAAGCTGATTACAACCTCCTGAGGGAAGGTATAAACAGCTTCACAGCCCCCACACCCTCCACAGAAACTGGCATACATGTCCAAACTTGCACCAGAGTACTATATGAGCATTTATATAGCTGCATGGAATCAGGAACCCCAGACAGGATGAAATCCTCCTCCTCAAGGAAGAGTAAACCTGTCTGGTGGACATCTACAATAAATAAACTCTATAATAAAATGAACAAATTGCTGTCAAGGACCAAGAATGAGCAGGTGTCTAATTGGAAGTAATCTCTCCTTAGCTTGAACAAGCAAATAAGAGCACTAGTGAAATCCTCCAAAGCAAACTTCAAGTCCAAACTGGCCACATCCACTAAAGACAATCATAAGGCTTTCTTCACATTTGTCTGCAATCTCAAGGGAAGCATCCAGATCTGCTCAGAACTGGTGGTCAAGGGCACCACATACACAAACCCTGTAGATATAGCCAACCTGCTGGCAGACAGGTTCAGTGAAAACTTCACTCCTCTGTCCACCTCATCAGTAAAACAGGACATCCCCAGTACCTACCCCTCCCATTATCTCAAGGGAGCAAGTCATCACTGCCCTCTCAAAGGCAAAACATACAGCCTCCATGGGACCCGATAACATCCCAGGCTGCATCCTACATGAACTCAGGCAGGAACTTGGAGCACCATTAGGCACCCTATTCAACCAAAGCCTGAGTAAAGGCTTCATCCCAGCTGAGTGGAGGACAGCTACTGTCATCCCTTTGCACAAAGGTGGAGTGTCCACCGATCCAGGAAATTATAGATCCATAAGCCTAACTAGCCTTATCTGCAAGGCCATGGAGCAGATTATCATGGACCTCATTAACAAGGACATTGGCAACCTTCAGACACTTGATCCCACACAGTTTGGTTTTGTCAAGGGGAGGTCATGCCTGTTAAATTTGGTCGACTTCTTTGAGACAGTCACCAAGGCCATAGATGAGGGTAAGATGGTGCACACTGCCTACCTTGACCTTGTCAAGGCCTTCGATACTATTCCCCACTCAGGTATAATAGTAAACTCTCTCAACTAGGCATCAATCCATATGTTACCAGATGGGTAGCAAACTGGCTCACAGAACCCACCTAGTCAAAATAGGGGAAGCCACCTCAAGTAACAGACCTGTAACAAGCGGTGTACCCCAGGGATCAGTCTTGGGTCCTCTGCTGTTTGGTATATACTTCTCAGAGGTGCAGGCTAAATCTAGTGGGTTATGGCTGACCAGTTCTGCAGATGGCTGCAAGCTGGGTGCTGTCATTAATTCCCCTACTGATGTAGACATCCTCCAAGAGGGTCTCACCCAAACAAATGACTGTGCAGAAATATGGCCTCAAACTGAATGCCAAAAAATGCATCATCCCTTTTGGGGAGAATGACATCCCCACAAATTATCACATTGATAATAAGATCCTAAGCATGCAATCAGTCATAAGGGACTTGGGAACCCAGGTTGATAGCAAACTGACTTTTGACCACTATATTGCCTCCGTTGTACGGAAAGCTTTCTACATGGCCCACCTCATTAGTAAGGGGATCTCATCCAGGGACAAGTTGGTCATAACATCCCTGTATTCTTCCCTTATAAGACAGATTATCTAATACAATGCCCCTTTCAGCATGCACCTCACAAAGCACATGCAGAAGCTGGAGAGACCACAGAGATTCCTCACCCAGAGAATCCAGGGCCTCAAACATCTACCCTACATGGATAGGCTAAAAGCCCTGTCCCTCTACTCAGTCTCCTGCAGACTCCTCAGAGGTGACCTCTGTCTGGCATACAAAGCAGTGTCAGACCCCACCCTGTTGAGACTGCTGCAAATCCACAAGTCAAGCTCCACTCGAGTAACCCACACGCAAGACCTCAACCTGGTCTGTGACATCAACAGGACTTGGCAGGACAGATTTGTGTCCCAGAGACTCCCCCTTTTGTGGAATAGACTCCCTCTCCATGTAAAGCAGAGTACCTCATTAAACCTTTTTAAGCGCAACCTGGATAACTGGATGGGTAACAAAAAATACACCCCTGGGATTCCATCTATGTCCCTCCTGGACAGGGGCATCGGGTGCTGACTTGCTGGAAGATGGGCTAAATTCTTGGATAGGCTTGTAAGGGCCTCAGGGTCAATAACCTAGTAACTTCCTATGATCCTATAAATATGTAGGACACCCAAAGTGTATCATTAAGTCATAATTAATTGTAAGGCACAGCTAATAAAAAGCTGCGAGGAAATGAAAACGGGAATTTTCTGCTTCCTCTTATTGCAGCATCTCAGCAGACATGCTTTGCACATACTTAGAACATCCACTGCCTGACCAAACCCTGGTGCCACTGAGGTAAATTGCGGATTTCTATTCAGAAAATATCCATATTAGCAGTGGTGTGAATATTAATACGCAGTGTGGACATGCAGAACTCCAGGCACTGCTCCAAACAAATTAAATATATTTTAACAAGCTGTATTTTATTTATTTATTAGCATCTACTTCCTATTATTGTCTATCTAGGGATAAGTTATCCCTTTTTAGCAGACAGCCAGGGAGAAAAGTTCCAAGCATATTACATGTACAAAGGTATAAGAAAACAAGCAGTTTGCAGATAGACACAAGGATAAATATATAAAATAAAAAAAAAATTATCAATGGCATATAGAAAACAAGACTAACTGAAACTGTTAGACTACTTACAAGGTCTACTGATAGAAACCACATATTTTAGGAATTTAATAACTTGATAAGCAGCAGAATAAGTGATCTGAAAATGCATCCAACATTTATTAACCAGGAAAGTCTGAGTTGGAACAAAGCCAATTTTCAGCAGAGGCTTGGGGAGAAATACTTCAGAAGCATGTCTTTGTAATGTGGGAGGAAACCACATGAATGCAGGGATGCAGACTCGGCACAGAAGGCACCCCAGCTGAGAATTAAACCGGAAAACCTCTTGCTGTGAGGCAACAACACTACCGCTGCACCACTGTGCCGTCCATAAACATAAAACATAAACATAAAACACACAAAAAACATAAACATATAGCCTAGCAAGGGAGAAAACCTGGAAGACTTTAATAACTAAATAAACAAAGGGTTATGCAAACATATTCAGTCAAGTTTGAATGCAAACAGTTTTCCAAAAATAGCATTTGCTTCTTTGTAATCACTATTTTGATAGTTGCAACTGTTCCAGAAACAGCTCAATTTAGCTGGAAAGAGCATTTGAAAAATTATGCTCTTTTAAATCATGAATCTGCAAAAACAGAAAATCATATCCTTATGAATTTATATTCCAGAGGAATTTGTGCAAAGAACTTTGGCAGTTCTGCAAGGCAAAGTCTGGTTTATTTTTTATTAGTTTCAGGGATTATTGCTGTATCTTGAAAGCTTAACATTTTGACACAAAGACATAAAGAGTCAGAAAAAGACTTTTTGCAAATTGCTTTGTGTGCCATCTCTGTTGTAAAGTATTATTTTCCCTTTTCCTCATTAGTAAGTTGAATGTAAGTGACCCGAGCAGCTGCTAATATACTGGTAGAATCATATTTTCAGACCAATCCCTAAGGAGAATATTATTAAGTTTACTTCTTACATCTATGTCAGTCATTTTTTCTGCTGTAAGTACAATTTATTTGGAATTCTGGATGTAGCTTTATAAATATTGTCCTCACAGGTTGAAACATTTCTTTCAGATTTCATAATTTGGAAACCTAGTTTGCAAATGTAGTATTAATTCTACTGAGATGTGAAGACATTTTCTCTACAACTTTTTCTCTCACTGAAGTTGAAAAAAATAGTATCTTTCTAACATGATATTCCATATCCTGTCCAGTTTGGCTAGTCATGTTGGTGAATATTTGAAAAATAATATTACTCCAAACCTCAAGAAATGTAATAGCATGCTGTAATAAAACATAACTGTAAGTATTTTTCAAAGAAATCACTGACATAAAATAAAAAAAAAAAAATCAAGTGACTCAAAGACAGCAAAAGCACACATTCACAGCTTGGCTACTATCCTGTAATCCCAATGTGTATTGCATTCTTTTTTTTTAATAATTTCAAATTATAAGATAAAAATTAAGCTGTTCTGACTATATCTATGAATAAACAACAAGCAGTTAGAAATGTGTTTCTTTTTATTAAAAAATACCCCAAACTGCCGCAGTGCAATTACATTTTAATGAACAGTATGGCTCAAGAAACTCTTGATGGTGACACAGATATCCAAAGACCGTGTCAGCTATCACCATCTCTTGATTCAATGCCACTGACTCACTTACCTTCTTTGACAGTTATGCCTGCTTGTTGCATGTCTTCTTTCATGCAAGCCAGTCATGCTAAATGCTCTGTTTCCTCTTGCCTTCTTCATGCCTTTCTCAAATCTTTTTCACAAGATTGTCTTTATTTCCTGCACGCGTGCCAAAATCAACATAATCTGTTCTCTTTGACCCTCTCTGCAATTGGAGCTGCTTATGTTTCTGCTCTGATGCCCTCATTTCTTCTTCTGTCCCACATGAGCCACCCCTGCACTTCCCCAGTGCCCCTCTCTTGTTTTCCCCCATTCTGGACCTAAACATCCAGATAGGTTACTTCTTTCTTGTTTTTTTTCTACTTTGTCTAACTTTTTAACTTTTTTCCCCCGTCCTTTTAACATACACAGAATGGCCAAGAATCCAGTGTAACAACTGTGGAGGAAGTACCTGAATTAAGCCGGGGATCTGTGGACTGCTAGGACCCCAAATTCATAGGGTTCTAGTCTAGATGCTCAGATGTGCATCTTACAGCTTTTTTTACAACCTTTTGATCCAATGACGGCCTGAACAAAAATAACAAGAAAGGAAAAAATTCAATCTAATTTTTTTTTTCAAGGAATAATAAGTTGTGTCTAAAGGATAAGTGCTGAAAGGTAACAAGACAGAAGTTCTCAATAAACAGAGAAGACAAATGCTTGCAAGGATATAAAAATCATATCTGGGAATAGTACCTGCCTTCCTATCCTTCCAAAAAATGACAGCTTTTATATATGCCTTTGGTACTATGCTGGAATGAAAGTAGAGAACCTGGGAAAAACCAACACAGAGACAAAGAATATAAGCAGACTCCACACATATTGGCTTACAACCAAAAACCCAACCAGACAACCAACCTCTTTGAGACTGTAAAGCTACTGTCTGTGCCATTTCCACAATGATCAGTTACTATCACAAAAGTCCTGCCTAGACCTCATTAGACATATACTTGCTGTGTACAATACTAATGTCTGACCTTGCAGGAAAGTGAAAAAAAAAGATGACTAACTAGCAATTTTTTGATACAATGCAAATGTTCTCCCCACAAAGTCATTTTCATCACAGATAACCCCCTTCCCATACCCATCAATAGCAGTCTCTTTATTTGCTGTGTACACCTCATATATCAGATTGTAATAGCATGAAAATAACAACAAAACAGTCATTTCCTATAACTCCTCTACACATGCATCCACAAACACACACACATACATGCACATACGCACATTCATGCAACTATCAATTACAGCCACTTTTGTGACTATGACTTTACACTTCTGATCATTAACTGCAATCAAATGAATCAATGAATGAATACATAACTAACTCCTACATGGGGATGTATATTCTCAGCTCACTGCTGCCTGAATACCGTGTGCAACCCACTGCAACCCCGCATTCTTCAAGATTTAACAAGAAAGCTAAAGATAATGGTGGACAAAGAATAAAAATCATAGACAAATACTGTTTGTATATACTTAGTAAGTCACTAAAATAATAGGCTTTGCATTAGCATGCTTTTTCTAAAAAATAGTAAGTCTGAAACTTAAATGTCTGTCATTACTTAGTAACTGCAATTCTCATTGATTTGTCAGAAAAAAACACATACATCTTGCAACAAACAGTCTAAAATATAAGGCAAAAAATCTGGGACAGTTGAGAGCCTCTATATCTCTTCCCCCACCCGCCCTCCATATGGACACAGTGAGACTGCTAGGTATATCTTGCTCACACACACACACACACACACACACACACACACACACACACACACACACACACACACTCACACATCATACACATAAAAAAATGCCTTTCTACATACTTGCTGAATGGCTGAATGGCACTCATAGTGCTAATTAAAAACTAAACAAATATTATGCACACATACATGTGTGTGTGTGTGTGTGTGTGTGTGTGTGTGTGTGTGTGTGTGTGTGTGTGTGTGTGTGTGTGTGTGTATGTGCATGTATGAACCTGACTAAACATATATTCTCAACCCCTTTCCAAATGTCCAAATCTATCAACAATGGCAAACATGTTTATTCTTCTTGAAATGCCCTATTTACTATTTGCTCATAAGATACCTCAGCTATATATAACCTTCTGATTGCTCTGCTGTCTTTTTAACAACTATGTAAAAAAAAATTTTCTCAATCATCGTGTATTTTGGAAAATGTACATTGTTTTCTTACTGTTTTTACTTGTATTTTTATATTGTATTAACTACTATGTTGGAGCTTTTCTCCTCGGGCCTCTACTGAAAAAGGATATGTATCCAGCTAGACTAGCCCGGTTAACAAATGTAAAATAAATAAATAAATAAACAGCTCTCTCTCTCTGTATATATATATATATATATATATATGTATATATATATATATATATATATGTGTGTGTCTGTGTATGTATGTATGTATGCATGCATATATATATATATATATATATATATATATATATATATATATATATATATATTTATAAACCAGAAATAAACTCCACAAAACAAACTATTAAATAACTATGTAAAAAACATAAAACACCACACAGAATGCCACCAAATCATATTTAAATCAAGTTTAAGCATTTTGTGCTAAAACATACAGAGCTTCTTTAGAAATTTCACAACGCAGAACATCCATATGAATGACTCTCAAATGTCTGACTTTCATAACACCGACATTCAAGGCAGACACATAGCAAAGACAGGTGCAATAATGTCCTATTCTTCTAAACACATTCTTCCGAAATGAAACTACAAACTTGTGATTCTGCTTCCATATGCTATTAAACACCATTGCCAGTACTGCATAACAATTCCATTCACATATCTACAATAACCAACCGTGATCTTCCATATTGTGCTAAACTGCACATGCTGTAGTTTACATGAGCAAACCCATAAATCCAATGAATTAACTGTGCAAACACGAACATCCAATATTTACATTGTGTGAACCCGCACATCCCAAAGATACTAGATACTGATGCTTTGCCAGAGATGGTCTGCACCTGTCGCCCCTGGGATTCAGGTTACTGGCTAAGGCTCTTGCCACCCCTATAGTACCTTTTTTAGACAAAGTTCAAAGGACAAAACCACCACCGCAACAGGTACAAGCATGCAAAATCTGAAGGTAATGCTACTCAATGCCTGAAGTTTAAACCTCAAAATGCACTCTCTTGAGACACTCCTAAAAATGGAGAACATCGATATCTGTGCAGTAACTGAGACCTAGTTCAAGGCTCCAGAGAGCACCCCTGCAATACCAGGCTACAACTCTTACCACACTTTTCGGCCACCAAACCAGGACTGAGACACTAAAGGTGGAGGAGTGTCAATATTCACCAAGGATATTCACACCACCAGGCTAGTTGCCCAACACAATGTGTCTGAAATTCTCCAGGTGCAACTAACACTAGGTAAGACTGCAATCCAAATTGTAGCTTGCTACAGATCCCCCACCATACCCCAAGATTCTTACTAAACCTTTCTAAATACACTGGAAAATATTAAGATAGAACCAAACACCCTAATACTGGGTGATTTTAATTACCCTGCCATTAACTGGGAAAACTACTCATGTACCAACACCTTTGCCCAACGGTTCTTGGAATTCATAAATTCCAATGCCCTGGATCAACTAATCCATAGTCCCACCAGGGGCTCCAATATCCTAGACCTGGTCATTACCAGCATGGGAAATCAATGCTCCACACCTATGGTCACCCCCTCGTTAGTCAGGTCTGACCATAAGCTACTCACCCTTAACATCCACATCCCACCCCCACCCTCCAGTAAGGAAACTTCCATAAAAAACTTCTCCAAAGCCAACTTCATGCTACTCAAGTCAGAAGTGACAAACTTCATGACACCCATGCAGACAGGAACTGAAAGTTCAACTGCTGAATCCTGCACTAAGGCACTGTATGAGCAAATCCACTCATGCATGAATCGTGCCATCCCAAATAGAACCAAGATGCTCTCATCCAAAAAAAGGAAGCCAGTTTGGTGGTCCCCTGCCATAAACAAACTTTACAACAAAAGGAAGAAACTGTTGCAGAAAAGAGGAAAATCCCAGGATGCAAAAAACTTCCTTACCAGCCTCAGTAAGAAACTGAGATCCCTCATAAAATCCTCCAAAGCTAGTTACGAAAATAAAATTGCAAAAGATTCCAAAGACAACCACAAGGTATTCTATAACTATGTCAAGAATCTAAATGGCAATGCTCAGATATGCTCTGAGCTACAGCAGAATGGCATTAAATATACTGATCCCAAGAATATTGCCAATATCCTGGCAGATTGATTCAGTGCCAACTTCACCCCCCTCTCACCCCCTAAATAGCCCAACTTAATACCGGAAGATTGCCAAATTCTGGTAATAACGGCCACACAGGTAAAAAATGCACTCTCCAAAGCTAAGAATACACCATCCATGGGACCAGATGACATCCCAGGCTGTGTACTCCATGAACTACAATATGAACTGGCATCTCACCTAAGTGTCATGTTTAATCAGAGCCTCACCTCAGGTTTCGTGCCCACTGAGTGGCGCAGAGCTACAATTATCCCACTCCACAAGAGGGGATCCACCTTGGATCCCAGAAACTACCGTCTCATCAGTCTGACGAGCCTTATCTGCAAGGCCATGGAGCGTATTATCATGGAACTTATAAACAAAGACACTGGCAACCTTCAAACACTGGACCCCCACCCAGTTTGGGTTTGTGAAGGGTCGGTCTTGTCTCCTGAACCTGATTGACTTCTTCGAATCAGTCTCCAGAGTCATGGACAAGGGTAAGGTGGTCCACACAGCCTATCTAGACCTTGCCAAGGCCTTTGACACCATCCCCCACTCTGGAATCATAGATAAACTTACTAAGCTGGACATTAATCCCTACGTCACCCAATGGGTTGCTAACTGGCTTACTGATAGAACCCACACTGTAAAAGTAGCTGACTCCAAATCCATCTCCAGACAAGTGACAAGTAGAGTACCTCAGGGTTCAGTCCTGGGACCGCTCTTGTTTGGCATCTACTTCTCTGAAGTACAGGCCAACACTAAGGGACTCTGGCTAACAAAGTTTGCAGATGACTGCAAACTGGGAGCCATTAATGAATCCCCAAATGATGTGGATACTCTATAAAAGGGCTGTACAGAAACAGATGCTTGGTGCCAGAGCCATGGGCTCAAGCTCAATGCCAAGAAATGTATAGTTATCCCCTTTGGGAAAACACATGTACCTGTGAATTACCATATAGGTGGCAGTACACTAAACACCAAAAGTGTGATAAGAGACTTAGGGACACAGGTGGACAGTGGTCTCACCTTCGATAACCACATCGCCACAACAGTCAGGAAATCCTTCTCTGTGGCACACCTCATCACTAAGGGCTTTTCATCCAGAAAAAAGAAGGTCATTGTCCCACTGTACTCATCCCTCATTAGACCCATTATAGAATACAATGCCCCGTTTGGTATGTACCTCTCAAGACATCTGCAACAACTGGAAAGGCCACAGAAATACCTCACTAAAAGAATCACAGGCCTAAAGCAGATGCCCTACGCTGACCGCCTTAAAAAACTCCAGCTATACTCTGTCGCATTTCATCTACTCAGAGGCGATCTCTGCTTAACATACAAGCCATGTCAAACCCAGAGCTGTTGGACATGCTACACTTAAAGAAATCCCAATCCCTCAGAGCCAGACGCTCCAGGGATCTAAACCTTGTCATCACAATAAACAAAACATGCTGGAGGGATAGGTTCCTGACCCAGAGACTCCCCAGACTCTGGAATAGATTGCCCATACATGTCAAGCAGAGTGCCTCTTTGGCCCTCTTCAAAAGGAACCTTGACGATTGGATGGGAGAAAGGAAATTCACCCCAGGGATCACATCAGTCGCCCTACTAGACAGGGGTCCAGGGAAGTAAATAGTGTGGGAAGAAATAGCCAGGGAATTGTTATGGCTAGGCTTGTATAGGCCCTAGGCTGATAGCCTAGTACCAACCTATGAACCTATGAACCTATAAGTGTACAAACCCATACATTCCAGCATTTATAAAAGTAATACATGGTTCATCAACTGTGTATCTCATTCACTTGCCTAAACTCTGCAACATCTTGACAACCGAGACAGCAGACAATATTGCTGGTAAAAATTATCCAACTGTAACACTTGCTAAGCAAGCTTACAGTTGTACTATAGTGACATTTTCAAACAAAAATAAGGCTTGCAGTCTTTAGTACACACTACATCTTCAGCAATCTGTCAACCGATTTAACAAATTCCAGGGGAGAATAGGCCTCCTTATTTTTCAAAACTGTTTCAAACTGCGTATGTCTGAATAAATGTTTCCTATTTTTGGTGATGGCGGCAATCCGGTAGCCATTTGAACTCATAATTAATCCAGCCTGTCTTGTTCTCTAACTAAAGCTAACATTAGCACAGACAAGTTTATCACTCTACTCTCTAACAGACATTTCAAATGTGTGTGCCATGCCTCCACAGAGTTCTGTGTTCAGGGCAGGAACAGCTTGTTTAATTCACATACATTCCAGAATGATATGGGAAACTGGGGCGGGAATAACACAGAAGTAGTTCATGTGTTAAACTTTCTCAACTTGCTGTGCCATACCAGTCTGAAAAGTACTTCAACAATTCATTGTCTTCTACAGGGAACGTATCTCTTAATAACTGAAATGTAGTATTGACTTCACTTTCCTTAACAAATGCTAGTGCAGCTAATGACTTCACAGACAACTGAAAAGATAAATAGGGACTTTAAAGAGAAGATAGCCCTAGTGGCTGCACTTTATGCCATCAATTTTGGCCAAAGTGGAAAAGACACCCCTTTGAAACTGCACCTGTAATGTTTAGTCACACACTTTTTACTGCTGCCACCTCAAAGTCACATAAGACATATCTCAATACAGTTTCAAAGCCATGCTCAGCAAGAAGACAGACACCGCAGCACCACATAAAGTTATACGATTTCAAAGACTTTTTTGACATCAAGGCGAATAGTAGAGGTACAGCTTTACTGTACATACCATATTTCACTAACCCATGCACACTATAAAGTTGTCAGCATGTAACCCCCTTATGAAACAAAGTCCCATCCATCATCCATATACTACCTCTGCTAAGATTGTACAAGTTATTTACAGTGGTAAAAACCACCACAATGTTATCTGTCAGTGGATCATGCAGAGTTTTAGATATGAATGTGCCAGTTTTATATAGTTATTCATCAAAATTTATAGTTTGTACTGTCAGCTCATTAGACCCATCTCTAATATTACCTTTCGTCTAACTCACCCTATTTGTTGCAAGAGAGCCTTTCTATTAGGCACACTGTGTACATAATCTAGAGAGGTAGACGGCATAGCGTCTTCCACCAGCAAACACAGGGTATCACTTCTGTATTGTGTTCATGCTTTAACATCATGACATGCAATATACTTCTCCACTTCTCAAGGGTCACCAGAATGATTATGACAAACTGACTTTTCAGATTTTTCCCCATCAGGAGCAGCAGTAGCAATGGCACTTCCCTTACATTTCAGCGCCGCCTTATATTTACATCTCCAGTATTTTCTGTTAGTTCTGCACCGCTCCATGTGGTACAGATAGCCATCCAGGACAAGCATTTGCTTACTTTTTTGTGATGAAATTCTATTATACACATTTCCAACTACACCAGGAGCTTCCTATGATGAAGTTACAGCGCAGCATTTATACCGAAGCACTCTGTTCATATCCATTGAATGCAGTCATGCTTTTAAACGTTCGGTAATGTGACATTCATTCAAATAAATATTCGGTGTTGTGAAACTTTGTGCTAGTGGTCTCAGTCTTTTGAAAGTCAATTTTATGGCAGTCCAGGCATGTGAAGTAGACCCATATATATATATATATATATATATATATATATATATATAATGCCTTCGGATTCTATCTGTTTAGGCAGCCTTCACATCCCCCCCCCCCCCAAGAGAACTCAAGCTAGTTTTTCAAGTGACCCTTGAGAAACTCCGCTTGAGAGGATTAGGTCTATCTGACTGTACCTCACCCCATTCGCTGTCTTGAGAGCCCATCTGCATTGGCATTGCTATTAACACTGTGGTGCTGCAATGACATATATGCTTGCAACTCTAGGCTCCATCTTAGCAACTTGGCATTTTGCTGGCTGGCTCTGTTTAACCATGTTACGGGGTTGTGATCTGTCACAACAGTGAATTTCCTTCCATACAGATAAGGCTGAAGTTTCTGCCATGCCCACACTATGGCTAGACATTCCATTTCTACAGCTGCATAGCATTCCTCCCTGAGTTGGAGCCTATGACTGAGATAAACCACTGGGTGTTCTTCTCCCTCTGAAGAAATCTGGCTAAGTAGAGCCCCCACCCCATGGTTCGAAGCATCCACCTACACAACAAATTCTTTGCTGTAATATGGACTGGCTAACACAAGGGGTCCTCCCAAAGCTTCTTTAAGCTTCTGGAATGTCTGCTCACATGCTCGGGTCCACACTACCTTATCTGGCCTGTTCTTCCTTGTCAGGTCTGTGAGAGGAGCAGCTATGGTACTATAACTGGGGATGAACTTTCTGTAGTACCCTGCTGTCCCTAAAAATGCCTTCACCTGCTTTTTAGTAACAGGTGCAGCCCATACCTGAATGGCTTCCACTTTGGCAGGTTCTGGCCTTATCTTACCACTCCCCACTCTCTGTTCTAGGTAGGAGATCTCTGACATACCCACCTAACATTTGCTCAGCTTAATAGTCAACCCTGCCCTCTGTAGTCTGCCCAGCACCTCCCTGACATGCTGAAGGTGCTCTGGCCAGGAATGGCTGTAGATGGCAATATCATCCAGGTAAGCAAGGGCAAGCCCTCCTGCTCCTTATAGGATATGATCTACCAGCCTCTGGAAAGTCGCTGGGGAATTCTTCATCCCAAAGGGCATCTTTGTGAACTCATACAAGCCAAAATGAGTCACAAAGGCTGACTTCTCTCTAGCACTGGGAGTCAAGGGCACCTGCCTGTAACCCTTGGTAAGATCAATGGTTGTAAGATACTTAGCCCCACCCAGCTGCTCTAGAGCCTCATCTGTCCTAGGCATGGGGTAAGCATCTGACTCTGTGTGACTATTTAATTTCCTGTAGTCCACACAGAACCTGGTGCTGCCATCCTTCTTTGACACCAGCACCACTGGGAAGGCCCAAGGACTGTGGACTCTTGAACCACCCCTAGTTCCAACATTTCCTGTACCTCCTTCCTCAGAGTCTGACTGTCTCAGGCACTCTATAAGGGGCCTGCTTAATAGGACTTTGGGGTCCTGTATCCACCTGATGCTGTGCCAGGTGGGGGCACCCTGGTTTCCCAGTGAACATGTCCCCAAATTCCTGCAACACTGCTTGGATTTCTCAAACCTGGGTAGGGGATAGCTGCTGGGACATTGCTACCCCTTCCACTGAAGTGTCAGCCTGAGCCTCACTGAGGTGATCAGTCCCCAGATCTCCCTCAGACTCCTCCTGCAATCCACTGCAAATGCACAGCACAAGGGCCTCCCTATCATGGTAAGATTTCATTGTGTTAACATGGTACAATGTGTGCCCCTGCCATCTACCTAGCAGTTCCACCATGTTAACATCACTTACCTTTCTTACCACCTTGTAGGGACCCTCCCACGCTGCTTGCAGCTTGTTGTGTCTGAGAGGAATGAAAACCATTACCTGCTGTCCCACAGCATACTCTCTAGCTCAAGCATTCCTGTCATATCACACCTTTTTCTGTTGTTGGGCTTCTGCCAGGTTCTCCTGGGCCAAGCTCATGAGTTCCCTGAGCCTTGTCCTGAGGTTTAGGATGTATGCCACAACAGGATCCTTGTGAGACTCGTACTCACCTTCCCACTCATCTCGAATTAAATCTAGAGGTCCCCTCATCCAATGCCCATACAGCAACTCAAAGGGTGAAAAACCTGTGGATTCCTGGGGAACCTCTCTGTAAGCAAACAACAGATGGGGCAAATATTTGTCCCACTCCCTCTTAAACTGATCTGCAAATGTCCGTAACATGGACTTGATTGTAGAGTTTAACCTCTCAACAAGACCATTAGTCTGGGGATGGTAGGGGGTGGTCTTCATGTGCTTCACCCCACAGTACTTCCACAGACAAGCCAGCAGGTCTGACATGAAATTGGCACCTCTGTCAGTCAGTATTTCTTTTGGGAAACCTACCCTGCTGAAAATCTCTAACAAAGCATTTGCCACCTTCTCTGCATCAATGGAGGACAAAGCCACTGCCTCAGGGTATCATGTAGCATAATCCACTACCACTAGGATATACTTTTTCCCTGTGGAACTTGGGGAACTCAGAGGACCCACAATAGCCACAGCTACCCTCTGAAATGGCTCCTCAATCACAGGCAAAGGCATAAAAGGAGCTCTTACCTTGTCTCCTGCCTTGCCTACCCTTTGGCACTGCTCACAAGTCCTGTAGTACTCTGTTACATCTCTGGAAATTCCAGGCCAATAGAAGTTCTGCATAATACGCCTCGTTGTACATTTTATGCCCATATGACCTGCAAAGGGAATATCATGGGCCATGGCTAGAAGCACCAGATGGTAGGCTCTAGGCACTACCAACTGCTGTACTCTCTCACCTTCTAGCCCTCCCTCAGGGGTCCACTCTCTGTATAGTAACCCTTTGTCCCAGTATACACATTCCCTATTTCCTTGAGAATCAGGTGCCTCCCTAGCTACCTGCCTCAGGCCTTGCAATGTAGGGTCTGAAAGCTGAGCCTGTCTCAACTCTTTTCTTGTAACTCTTCCCTTCCACAGGAAGTCTGGCATCCTGTGACAGTGGTGCCTCACTGTCAGCCTGGGTACTACTACTCACCTCTACCTTTGCAGTCACTCTGTCCAAGGGACCATCAGTACCCCCAAGCAGCTGTAGCTCACCTTCAGTTTCACTGCTACAGAGTAGCTCCCTCCCTGAAGTAACCACCTCACCAGTCCTGGCTGCAAGTATGCAGTCTGTCTGGGTCTCCCTCAGGCTACCAGACCCACATGCTTATCTCCTAGCCGCACTGTGTGTAACTGCATAAGCGCATGGTACTGCCTCATCCAAATCCTTACCTCTCAGGACATCTGCAGGATGGTAGTTTAGTACCCCTGTTGTCTCAAGACAACCTACTATTGGCATTTTGTCTTTCCCACTTACTGGCTCCCTCACCTTTGGTTCCCCACCTTGCCTCTGTGGACACCTGAATGCCACATGGCCCCACTGGTTCAATTCAAAACATTTAACCCTAGCTCCTGGACATGTACCTGGACTAGTGGCTTCCCCTGCTACTGGCAGAGTCTGTTGGGGTAGTCTGTGCTGCCCACCATGGGTTCCTTTAGACCCTTGAGCAGTACTGCGGGTCCTCTTCCTGTGCAGGGCTGCCCTGCTTCCAGGTATAAGTCTCCCTTCTTCCCCAACTCATCTGAAGTAGCACATTGTCTATCAACTAACCAGATTCTCATGTCCTCAGGCAAAGTGTTAAGGGCTTGTTCCCTCACCAAAAGGTCTACCAGCCCTTCAAATGTGGTGACCTGACATCCACTCACCCACATATGGAAATAGCAACATATTCACACACACTTTCATCTGTCTTGCGTCTATGCTCACAAAACTTTTTCCTATACATTTCAGGTGTTAGCTTAAACAGTTCTAAAAGACATTTCTTAACAGCAGTATAATCAAAACATGCAACATCAGACATTTTATACAGTACAGTTACAGCTTTACCATGGAGTAAGGGGGTCAGGAACCATACCCAGAGGCCCTTGGTCAACTTCATACTGTTTACATACCCTCTCAAACATATGAATGAAACTATAAAAATTATCCCCCTGTTTAAACTGCAGAAGAAATATACTGATGTTTTGTGCTTCAGGGGTCCAGTTACTCCCTTCCCCATTACCTCCATGACTCTGGCAAAGAGTCAGCATCTCCTTCTCATGTTGCCTCTGCTTTTCCTTTTCCTCAGCCTCTAGACATAGCAGTTTCTTGATCTCCTCAGCCTGTAGACTCCTCAGTCTCTCAGCTGCTTCTATTTCCAAATGCCTGGCCTCCAACTCAAGTCTCTTTAGCTCCAGCTGGATTTTTAAGTCTACTGCAGAAAGGTTGAGTTGTCCATTCTTCGAGGGTATTATATCTCCACTGCCAGTCTGATTGTCCTCCTGGTTGCTGTTTTCTGATGCAGCTGTAA